>NW_003315292.1:0-148571 GCF_000151505.1 Trichophyton verrucosum HKI 0517 | reverse complement strand
TTTTTTTTCTTTCTTTTTTTCTTTGGGCGGTGGGAACGCTCTTTTTTCCCTCCTTCGCTGTTTCGTCGGACTGACCCTAAAGGGACGGCGCTCTCTTTGCTCGTCATCTCCTCCCTCTCAGGCTTCTTCATTTCTCTCGATTCTGCCCCCTATTACTACTCATTACTCCGCTACTACTCCGTGCTGCAAATAATACTCTTCGTCTTCCTTTCTTTCTACGCTACGAGGCGGCCCGATACTCCTTCTCTTTTTTGCATCAGAAAAAAAGGGCTCTTTTTGCGACGCCGCTAATCAACCCTCTCGATCTTACCCAGCATACCGACATTCTGGTTGTTGTGCCCCAATCCGTACCCCCATCCCACCCTTACCAGAGTGGCCCGGCCTGTCACTGATGAATAGCCAACATCCTCTCGTCCTTGATATGCGGATAGTGGCGGTAGAGCCGGCTTTCAGATAACCGAATAGGGATTATGGACTCTGAGCGCCAGAACGGCTTTCAGAGGGACGACCTGGACGTGTATTCGAGACCCATTGAACGCCGCCCTAGCAAAAAATCTTCTTCCAAGGACCGCCACGGGATGGTTTACCCAGACAGCTTCAGGGATACCTCCATCCGGCCCGTCAGCCCTCAGGAGTCGCTCTCCGATACGCAGAATCACTCGCCAGCTTCAGATGCCGAACACTTCGTGGCCAGCGCAACAGCCTCGCCCAGATCCGGCCTTCGCGCAAAACCGCGTGACCGGCGGCGTGAGTTCAGTCCTTTTCATGCTGGACATGGCAGCAGCAACAGCAACTGCAACAGTGCCAATGCCAGCACCACCAACATCAATCACCACTCCCATCACCACAACAACAGCAGCAGCAGCAACGTTAACAACATCAACAACAACAATAATAATAACAGCAACAACAACACCACCAGCAGTAATAGCAGCAGCAACGCCGCCAACAGGCTCAATGATGACGACATACCGCTGCCAGATCCTCGAAGCTTGAGAGCCAGGTCAAAGACGACCACCATGGAGGACCAGAGAGGCGACCTGCCAGCCAACACCTTCTTGGGACGCACTCGGATGAGACTCGGCTCTCTAACCACCACTGCTTCGGCCAACATGGCTGCAGGCTCACCCCAGAGTCCCCGACCGCCACTCCAGGACGATCCCATTGCCGCCTCCATCGGGTTTCCCTCCATCATCCAGTCTCCCGGACCGCGGCCTCGCTTCGTCAAGTCGCACTCGACTCTCTCTTCCGGCCTTCCTCCTTCAAACGCTTCCAGTCCGGGACCATATGTATCTCAAGTCTTGAACCAGGACTCTACCAAGATACTGGACCTCATGAAGTCCACCTGTGGCAGAATGCATGGCATCCTCTCCTTCCGCATATCTGGGTCTTCGTCCTGGACTTCGGGCTACTGTGCCATCAACGTTGCCGCAGGCAGCCTCATCTACCAGGCAAAAGGTGAAGCAAATCAGGCAAAGACCCTCATCCCGGACCTCCGCGGCTGCCGTGTCCGCACCCTCTACTCTACCGAACTCCAAAGCCCGTACCTGAGCGTCTCAACATACTCCTCTACCCTCAGCGTACACCTCCGTCCTCACGTCAAGGAGACCTGTGACTCCTGGCTTGCTGCCCTCCTGTGCTGGCAACCCATCCGCCCAAAGGGCGTACAGAATAAAATGACTAAGCCCCAGTCAGTCGCCATAACTGAACGGCGCCTCGCAGATCGCCGGAGAAACTCAGAGAGTACTCTACAAAAGGAAGCCACCATTATCAAAGTAGGCAAGATGCTACTGTGGGATAGACAAAGTGCTTCCGGTGTATGTCCGCCACCAACACCCCGGAGGATATCAACCTTCAAGCAACAACGGGCTCTGTCGCATTATTGGAGGAAGGTCAACTGCACACTACAAGAAAACGGCCACATGAAGATCGTAACTGAGGCCGGCACAAATCTTGTATCCTTCATACAACTCTCTCAACTCTCCCGATGTGCCATCCAAAAGCTAGACGCCTCCGTCCTGCAAGACGAGTTTTGCATAGCTATATACCCTCAGTATGCCGTTCATGCCGGGAGCGACCACCTCACCAGACCTGTCTACCTCTCCATGGAAAGCCGTGTCCTGTTCGAGGTATGGTTCGTCCTACTCCGAGCCTTTACAATCCCCGAACTCTACGGACCCGAACAACCTCCTACCACGACCGCCTCGACAGATGACTCCGGCCGATCTCACCCCTTGGCCATCTCCCAACAAGTCCCCACCACCACGACAGACATGTTCCGAATCGAACGCCTTCTCAACGTCCGTGTCATTGAAGCAAAGATATTCCCCCAGTCAAAGGCAGAACTACCGGAAAAGAACAAGAAGTCATCCAAACAACAAGGTTCGCAGTCCTCCGGTGACTACTACGCCGAAGTCCTGCTAGACGGTGAAGTCAGAGGCAAGACCGCCGTGAAGAGCAGTACCTCCGCTCCGTTCTGGCGAGAAGACTTCACCTTCCATGACCTGCCCCCTGTCTTGTCTAGTGCCACCGTTCTAGTGAAATGTCTCAACCCCGTGCAGAAAGACTGGACCCTCGTCTCTCGAGGTACCTACACGCCCAATGAAGGTGACCGTGAGCACGACTCGTTGGCGACGCTAGGTGAACTAGAGGTGGCCTCTCAAGATACCACATTCGGCAGAATAGACTTGCCCCTGGACAGTCTCGATGCCGGCAACGGATCCGAGAAGTGGTGGCAAATCCTCGATGAGAACGACCAACCAGTCGGCGAAATGCTGATGCGCGTCCAACTCGACGAAACCGTTGTTCTGATGTCTCAAGAATACCAAGTCATGTCTGAGCTTCTCCATTCGTTCCCTAACGGTCTCACAGTTCACCTGGCCGAGCTCGCACCCCAGGAGCTCCGCCAGCTCTCCGAGATATTCCTCGACATCTTCCAAGTGTCTGGTCAGGCAAGTGAATGGGTAACTGCGCTCGTCGAAGATGAAATCGACGGCCTTCACCGCGAGACTTCCGCCAGTCGCCTCCGCTATACCAGCCGCATCCACTCAAACGACTCATACGAGTCCGGTCAGGAACGAGAAGTCCTCGTGCGAGACCTAGGCCGCTCTGCAACCGTCGAAGCAAACCTGTTGTTCCGCGGGAACTCCCTGCTTACAAAATCGCTGGACATGCACATGCGTCGTCTGGGCAAAGAATATCTCGAGGAAACAATCGGCTCAAGTATACGAGACATCGACGAAAGTGATCCCGATTGCGAAATCGACCCGAACCGCGTCAGCAGACAGGAAGACCTCGAGCGGAATTGGCGCAATCTGATCATCCTCACAAGTAATATGTGGCAGTCAATTGCTGGTTCCGCCGCGAGATGTCCGCCAGAGTTGAGGTATATCTTCAGACACATCAGAGCTTGCGCTGAAGACCGGTACGGGGACTTCCTACGGTCTGTCACGTACAGTAGTGTGTCTGGATTCTTGTTTCTACGGTTCTTCTGTCCTGCCATTCTGAACCCGAAGCTCTTTGGTCTCTTAAAAGGTATGTTCATTCACCCTTGGTCATATGAGTGATAGGTTAAGACCCGGTGGCTAACAACGTTGTTGATAGAACATCCACGAAATCGTGCCCAACGGACTTTGACATTAGTCGCAAAGGGTCTCCAGGGACTTGCGAATCTAACTACGTTCGGCAACAAGGAGCCATTCATGGAGCCCATGAACAAATTTCTCATGTCCCACCGCAACGAATTCAAGGACTTCATTGATGCCATTTGCGCCATTCCCGCCGAACGCCCACCTCAAATAGTCAACCCATCTTTCGCAACTCCCATCCAAATTCTCGGTCGTCTACCACCAACCTCCCGGGAAGGATTCCCTAGCTTACCGTTCCTCATTGACAATGCTAGAAGCTTTGCTTGTTTGGCTCGCGTGTGGCTACAGGCTGCACCAAGGGGTCTCACTGAAGTCCCTGATATGGATGTGAACATTCTCAAATTCCACCAACTCTGCATCGATCTGGAGAAGCGAACGAAGGAGTCACTCAACAAGGCTGAACAAGCTGAGCAGCCCAGTGGTGACCTCGAGGTGAAGTGGGAGGAGATTGCCGAGCAAGTCGAGAAATCGGCTACTTTTTACGAAGAAAGCTCGAGCAAAGCCAACACGCCCGGTAGAGAATCGGCTGTGACAAGCGTCAGTTCTACAACGGCAGGCAATAACCGGAATTCAATCGGTTACTTCCCACGCACACCGTACCTCAAGTCCACCGAGGCCAGTGTCAGCGATGACGATGATACCCCTTCCAGCGCCACTTCTGCTCCATGGGAACATCCAGGCCGTCCAATGTTCACCCAACCAAAATACTACGCCGACTCGCGCAAGAGTACCGAGAGCCTCCAGAACCCTTCCACCGTCTCCCTAACGCAATCTGAGACACCGACTGGTAAGAATCGACAGTCAGGCATGTCCCGTGATTCAGGCAAATACCGGCTTTTCGAATTTGTCGACCGGACCAGACGCAAGGGGAAGGAGAAAGAATCGTCGAATTCTCATGGTGCAGCGCACCAGCCGCAGGACGTGGGCCCGCGAAACGAATATATATGATACCACGCACGAAGTAAGCTGCAATACGCGGCTAAACAAGCAATCATTCCTGGCTTGACATCTTTCTAACTTTGTTTTCATCTTCATTTTTTATTTTTTTATCTTTTTATCTTTTTATTTGTATTTTTTGTTTTGAATGAATCGTGATGACTGGAAAAATACGAAAGATTTCATTCACTCTTGTTTTTTTACCCATTACACCTCCCGACTATCTTACTATATAGTTCCCATCCCCATTGAAATATCCCTATTCCCCATCCTCCCCCATTTTGATTATTCGCCATGTTTCCACTTGCAAACTCCCAGCGCTTTCGCTTGTGTTCTGCTCTTGTTCTTGTCTACATCTGCACTGTTCTCTGTTTACCGTCCATTTTTATATCTTCTCTTCTACTTTTTTTTTCCCTATTCTTATTCCTGCATTTGGGTTTGGGTCATGACAAACGGAGACCTCCCGTACGTCCTTCTACCGCTTTATCTATCTATCTATCTGATCTACATGTCTCCTTTTCCCCTTCTTTTTCTTCCTCCACACCACTTTTTCCCCACTTCCTCTATCTTTTACTAACATGTTCCGTCCCGTCATAACGCATTTCTCCTTGCTTGATATTGCGAGAGATATCCTCCACAACTCAGGATTGGAGTTGCATGATTTTGGGGTTCCATGTCCTCATACCCAAGCATGGCACGGCATGGTATGGCATACGTCAGGACCGGGTCAGGCGAGGCGAGGCTAGGCGAGGGTGTGAATTGTGAATGTGATGTGATGTGGTCTGGTGAAAGTGTGGTGTGGTGGTACTTGGGGGGATTTTTGAAATAACGCGGTGCATTTCTCATGGTGTTGGATATACCTAATGGGTTGAGGGAAACTAGGGGAAAGGAGGCAGGCCTTTACTTGACGACTCAAATCAACATCATCTGACGAATTTCTCAAATTTACTCTTCTATATGTTTCTCACATCTTCCTTTTCCTTTCGTCCGTCCCATCGTCTACTGACTGACTGACTGACTGACTAGGTACTTGACTAACCCATGTATGTAAGATTAATCCTTCCTCTTCCTTCTTTTCTCTTTTTGCTTCTCAGGGGGGGAAAAGCCTTTCAAGCCAGGTGGTTTACTCGTTTCTTGTGTCTTTATCTTTTTTTGCCCTTTTCTCGTCCTGTTCTATCTACCGGCCCATCCTACCTACCTCCCTACTGCCTACCTCCCCTGTCAATTACGCAGATAGATTTACGACTACCCCCTTTTGTCCATGCTAGAAGCAGCTACGCTTGTCCTGCCTGTCCTATTTGCGCTGTATGCTAGTACCGCCTTATGAACGTGAACGTAGTATATTATGAAGTCAACTCGTGACCATTTAGCTTGAAAGTAGTATGTCTTTCTCCCAGTTTTCTCTGCAGCCCCTTTTTACTCTTCCAACTTGCGTAGTGTTCAACGGCCTAAGGAAGTTTTTATGGCACGTGACCAACTCCCTTCGACGCGACGCGACGAAGAGAAAATGTCGAACAAGAAGAAATAATAGACAAAAAGGCAGAAGAATAGCAGGATATACGACTGACGGCCTGGTTGGTCTCTTTTATAAGCGAACTGCATTGCAATTGATCGACTATCTACTACCAATGCCTCTTTCACTGTCTTTTTTGCACATTTGACATTGCAATCAAACATACCCCAAAGTGGAAATAGGTGCAACTAGCATTTACACCACTCCATACTCTATGCCATTTGCTATATTCGCCCTGCATAAGTATATTTCTCTCTCTCCACAAAAGCAATTGAGCCATATACCCCAATTGTACTAACTATACCTACATATAGACATTGTCAAATACACTCAGAGAGCAACACCATAGAGGCGAATATGAAGTAGCTGGCGCTGCGTTCGGATCTGTCCACTGTACGAACCCCGGGTACCGCAAGTATGAGCTCGCCATCAACCCCGAATCTTCCGTCTATATTCTCCGGAAAGGATCTACCAACCGAGGAATCATCCGTGGACAAGGATCTCTCTGGGTTGAAGGAAGCCGGGGACAAAAAACAGCATAACGAGTTACTGAGCGTCGTTTGCCCACCGCTACCTAGCCCGGCATCGGCATATGAAGGATATCGACCTCCATACCCTATATCCAAGGAATGGAATGCTGTGAATACCCTATTCATCCAGGACAATTGTGCCCAGGAAGAATATGGCGGCTCTCGATTCGTCAGCTTTGTACTAGACGATTATACGATTTACAATCGCATAGGTGGGAACGGGCGACGGACTGGTATGGTGCCGCTTAATGATGTTGCGAATACAGAGGGCGGCTCGATATTCTTCTTTGACGGTATAATCAGGCCCGAGGGAGAGGCCGATACTGAAGTTGGCCCTTTCTACCTCCAGCAGATTGCGTTCAGTATAGTTTCTCTAGGAGGCTATGAGGACCCGGACCAGCATACTGTGGGAGAGCATATCTGGATACAATCCAAACACTGTCAGAAGAAGGACATATGGTACCGGTTGGGGAAACCTTCAGTAGCTTACGAACCATATCACCATTTCTTTAGCTGGTTAGCTGATCTAGCTAAGCATTTCGTCGACTATCTCCATGCGGATGAAGAGAGGGTCGTCACCCTGAACCACTTCAAGGAGGATTTTCACGACTGGCTACTTACCTGCCATGGTGAGAATGCGGAGTTTATTGCCTGGCTAGAAAAATATGGCTCCCGCGACTTTCGACATGCTGTGAATGCACATGGCAAGTTCCTACGAGGACAGGCTTTTACCCTTAATTTGTCCTCTTACTGCCGCCATACACTCTGGGATGAACTGGGACTTTCAAAAACACCGATTATTACACAGCAGCCTACGGTAATGGAAAACACCGTCGTCACTCCCTTTGTATACGAATGTTTTAAGGAAATGCCATGGTCCTCTCACCTGCAGAAAGTTGAATTGGCTCCCGAAGTTAAAGCTCAACACAAGGAGATGGTGAGGCGACAGAGTGCGTTTCTTGAGACGAAAAGAAAAACCAGTGCTACTGGTGATATATCTGTTGGGGATGTTGTTGCGTTACGAAAGGATGATGAATCCATCTGGAAAGGCAAGGAAGAGTACTGGTATGCTCTTGTTCAGGGGTTCGGTCCCAATAAGCGTCGCGATCTTCGGTTGATTTGGCTGTATCGTCCGAGTGATACTGTTTGTGCCAGCATGACATACCCGCACAGCAATGAACTATTTTTGAGTGATCACTGCAACTGTCATGAAGGAAAAACACTGATTCAGGACGTAGTCAAAAAGGTTGCAGTTGAATTTTTCTCCTTCAATGAAGATCGTGATTATTCAACCCTTTTTGTACGACAGACTTATCAGACGAAAGATGAAACCTTTAGAACATTAATTGAGGGTGACTTCAACTGTCAATGTGGGATACCCAAGACGCCCACTCAAACATTCAAAGCTGGTGACACTGTGCTGGCACAGTTCGCCAACCTACTCAAGCCTGCTGAGATTATTAATATAGGACCCGACGAAGCTACTCTGCGAGTTTTCCAATACCGCCGGGAGCTTGGGGAAAAAAACTGCCGTCCTAATGAACTGGTTCTCTGTGATGACTTCCGGACCGTCCCAATAAGCCGTATTAAAAGGCATTGCCATATTCGTGTCTTCAAACCCGTTCAACTGCCAAATATCCCATGTCCTTATAATAGGGACGGGACTGGAGATGCATTCTACATCACTTATGCAAAGAATGGGGAGAACTTGGAGCCTATGAATTCCCGTCCAAGTTTTAAACAAGGGTTCGACCCCTCAGCTTCTTCTTCTTTGCATAAGTTAAATGCCCTCAATCTCTTTAGCGGCGGAGGGACATTTGATCGAGGGCTTGAAGAAGGAGGTGCCATCGAAAGTAAGTGGGCAGTGGAATGGGGCCTTCACCAGATGCTTACTTATAGGGCTAATCACCCTGACGGCAATGGGCTAAAGCTCTTTTGCGGTTCTGTCAACGATTATCTTTTCCAGGCTATTACGGGAAAGGAGAACATATACGTTGCTAGAATAGGAGATGCTCATTTTATATCTGCAGGCAGCCCCTGCCAGGGTTACTCTAGTGCTAATGCCCATAAAGATAATGAGGTGTCAATGCGTAATTCATCGATGATTGCGTCTGTGGCAAGCTATATCGACCTCTACCGGCCTCAATACGCGATACTTGAAAATGTGGCTGGCATGGCTAGCAGGACCCATGAACAAAACCCCCTTTCTCAGCTTTTGTGTACCTTCGTTGGCATGGGATATCAAACTCGCGTTTTTAACTTAGATGCATGGAGCTTCGGTGCGCCCCAGAGCAGATCTAGACTTTTCATTGCTATCACAGCTCCGGGCCTTCATATCCTAGAGCATCCTGCTTTGACCCATTCACACCCCCCAGGAACTAAATCTCGTGCTCTTGGTGACAATCCTAATGGCTCAACTTTTGGTGAAAGGCGCTGGGACACTCCTGTTTTCGAGTTTGTATCTGCTCGCTCCGCCACCCAAGACCTGCCTCCCATTGATACTGCACGGATAATGTCCATACCCTGGCCGGATCACCGCTCTTCCCGAGTCGAATCCGAGGAGAAACAAGCATTGATCCAGAACATCCCGAAGTATCCTAAGGGGCAAGGGTTGGTTGGAGCTATAGCAAGGGGTTGGGTCGACCCTCTGGAACACTCTGCACGGATGAAAGCTGCTACCTCTAAAGCCTGGTCCCGAATCTATCCTGAGAAGCCATTCCCCGCAGTTACAACTGGTGTCTGCCCCTTCTGTATATTCACGGGCCGTTGGCTCCATTGGCAGGAAGATCGCTTGGTGACAGTTCAAGAAGTGAGGCGTGCCCAGGGGTATCCGGACAACGAAGTTCTTATCGGCAGCCCTGTTCAACAATGGAAAATCGTCGGGAATAGCGTAGCAAGACAGGTTGCCCTTGCGCTTGGTCTTGTAGTCAGAGAGGCATGCATCCGCAATCAATATGGACGGTCTGCTCAAATTTTAGCCGCAAATACTACAACCATGTCAGAAGAGCCGAAGAGCCAACCCCCCTCAACTCCCAGAAACTCAACAACTCTACTCAATACTAAGCGATGTAGTGACATTGCAGTTGTGATATCGTCATGCAAATCAGACATTGAATCTACAAAACGGCAAAAAATGTTACCCTGAGTTTATTTCCTCGCTTTTGAGCCACTGACGTTACTCTTACATATTGAATGAATTTATGGGGATAACACCTCTGCTATGGAAGCATTGAGCCTCGAATTCTGCTAATAGTCCTCTACTCCA
The DNA here is from genome assembly GCF_000151505.1 of Trichophyton verrucosum HKI 0517. Lineage (NCBI taxonomy): Eukaryota > Fungi > Ascomycota > Eurotiomycetes > Onygenales > Arthrodermataceae > Trichophyton > Trichophyton verrucosum. Next base: position 138,680 of record NW_003315292.1, on the reverse strand, counting down.
GTCAACGGACTTTTCGGCAGTCGGAAGCAGGAAGAGTTTTGTCATTAAAGGTATTTGAATACACGTATGACGGCTGATGTTATGTATTTAGAATTGTTTATTGGCGCGCAATCTAGAATAGAAGCATTTGTGCATTTTGATAGACAACAGATTTTGACTACAATATAAAATGTCTTCTTGTGTGCAAACATCATAAGACATCCAAATGGTGCCAAATATAATTAATTACTATGATTATCACTTCAACTAATAAGCTGTTTTTTCCCGTGTAGAAATTTCAATTGCAGGAGTCATACATAATCCTAAGGCTGCGTGTCTAAATGTCAATGTAGATTGTAATATAGGAAATTTGCTGTATCACATCCATAGGCATACTTTCCCACTCCCCGTACCCCCTACCACCCAATCTTTAGTGGGATGGAAGACGGAAACAGCCGGAACAGCGGTAATGCCCTCACCTCCTAGTTGAGCCAACTGTTCACCCTTGGCAGTATAAATATCGACAAAACGGTTCATATTAGCTATACAGAAACGTTGAACGGATGATTGTGGCGCAGCTTGCCATTGTGGTCGGAGGCTAGGCTGTTGTTAGACTTACAACAAAGTAGGGCAAAGGGAGAGTTAAAAGGTAGCAAAACTTACATCGTGACCCATCTCCCAGTCTGACAATTATGGTCAATCATGGCATCAGGTTCGATTGTTAAAGTTTCAGTGGATTTTCGAGACTTTAGGTCGAAGGTTCCAAAATTGTAGAGTTTGAGAGTATTGTCATAGGATGAGGTTGCTATCTGGCCCACACTGTTAAACGCCGCGTGAGAAACCGAGAGTGGACTTATGTGTTCCGCGACAGCCCTAGGAGTTTTCTTAGATAGAAATCTAAGATCCCAAACTTTCATAGTTCGGTCTAAAGAGGCTGTTGCAATGTACTGGGGCTTAGTGGGACAGACAGAAAAGCCACCAATCTTGTTGTCAGTTAGCTGCCATTCGTCCGCACTGTAGCTTTTATCGTCGTTGGTGGAACCATCCCGTTTAGTCGCGTTATTTCGGGTATCATAACGGCCAACAACCCCATTTAATGTTGAGAAGTAGAGAGTATGGGCATCCTCAGGTGACATATCAACGCCAGACAGGCCGGAATCATCAGCGACATAAGCCTCGGTGGCCACGGACTTTTCCAAATCCAGTTGCCGGATTGAGGTATCATAACTGGCGGTGTAAAGCTTGGATGGAGTGGAAGAATGTATGTGCATAGCGGCTATTGGCCGACTATGAGGTTTAATCGTTGTGATTACTGGATCTTCTTCCTCGTCATCCCCCGGTCCATCCTGTGAAGCATCGAGAATACCCAAATTCCCAACTTTATCCCCTGCAAATATTAAGGGTTTAGACTCAGTTGGATGAAATAGCATTGTGTATATTCGTTCCGAAGTGATTCTGATCCCTTGAAGACAAGCGTTAGCGTTGATACAAAATCTATCTGAGAAGAGCAACTGGGAGATGACACACTGTTAGGCTCCCAGGCATCCCAAAGATTTAGCCCACTCATCTTTTCCCTCATAACCTTCAGGTCTTTGTTGGTAGTTTTCTTGATGTCCTCGTCACCAAAGGTTCTCTCATACTTTGCTGGTCCGCTAGTAGCAAGCGAATCCAGAGAGAGAGCCTCCCATTTCCCTTTAACTCCGATTTCATCCATCCGCAAATCCCCAGCTACTCGTCTTCTCTTCGCTTCCATTTGTAATTTCTCTGCCTCATAGGCTTCTTCGGCCTTCCGCTTCGCAATCTCGCTATCTGGTGTTATACCCGCGAGACGGGCAGAGGATCGGCGGGGAACGGGCGCTGCATCTTTCTCACGTTTGGCTCTCTTTGGAGCTGCTTTTTTCTTATGTGATTGTTCGGCCTTTGGCGCCGGCGTCTTTGATAGAAGACCAGCGGATTGTGCTTCTAGACTGATCTTCTTCAAAAGTGCATCGCGCTCTGCAATGTTGGCTAAGCGCTGCTTTTCGAAGTCGGACATTTCCGTAGTCGGCTCGGATTTTACAGGAGCCATGCTTATTCCTGGAGGACGCAGCACCCCGTCAGCGTAGTATATCGTATCCAAAAAGGCGAACAGCGCACAAATGCAAATGGCACATGAAGGTCGTCGTTCTTTTTGCTGAACTAAACGCGAAAAAGTTCAATTAAACAATTTAGAGTCGCGTGATCACGTGAATTCCAGAACGTCGATCGAAAACGCAAAAAGTTTCCTTTTGAAGCTTCTGGATTTAATTCCAACCGCTTGTGGTGATGATATTTACCGACCGATGGGACAAAAGAGTTGGTTGAAATAACAGGACGGGGTAATCAACCTGTCTACAGGGCAGATGGAAGAGTGAACGATGCCAAAGTCCCACGGCCTCGTCTCGTTGTGCCGAGAACCAACACATCTTCCGTTTCTCTACCTTACAACGACTCTAACAGCCCCAGTTCAACGGACGCAGCCGAACCAACCTCGCCTGCCAGCACTCAACCAGCAGAGATGCCCGTTTTCGAATTCCAGCCGACATGAATTACGATCGTAACCAGGACGTCGGCATGCGAACTCTCAGGCTCCGATTTCTACGCCGACCCCCCGAAATTCGAGAGTGACTGGTCGCTTTTCTGTACCTCACGATGGGAACACAGCTGCAAACGATACTTCTTCATCCCAAGATAACCGGGAAATAACAAATATTTTTAGCTCGGTTTTAAAGACGATGAGTGAACTTAACAGCCGGGGCAGCCGCAAGAAACTCCAGCAGCCGTTAGATACCCTCTCTAATTCTGGCTTGGAGAAAGCAAATGTGAACGATAAACTACACAATTTCCAATTCACAAAAGTCGATCCCTCATCACCAGATGAAGCAAAATTTGCTGGCATTGATCTTTCCGTTGCCGCATTCGCTGTAGCGCAAACTGAAACGAAGAGAATTTGCAAAGAGATTGACGACGCTGTGGTGGACGGTAAAGGCGACCTCGGGATCTGGAAAATATGTGAGAACATGATCTTTCCAATGCTGAAACAAGCAGGTTTAGATGAGGTCCTGTCTTCCCGTTCAACAGCAAGCGTTTCCGGAAGCGGTGATAGCACTTATGGAAATCGATCCAATCTGCCCGACAAAAATAACAGTACCCCGTCCCAACCAATTTGTGTCCATCCAGACATACCTATTGTAACTGTTGTACGACATGTATACCCTGCTACTCTTCTCCATGCTTTGAGAGTTCTTCAAAATAAGTTTCCGATGTCTCCACTCACCATTCGATTATTTGAAAGCATCCGATCCCACGGACGAGCCTCGTTCGTTATCGGGTCGTCAAAGGAACTATTCCATGAATTAATAGATTTCCGTTGGCGTGTTTACAATGACTTACCATCTATCGTGTCTTTGCTCAAAGAGATGGAGGAAAATGGCATCGACTTTGATAAGAGAACACTTGAGTTAGTAGAAAGAATTAGGCAACGTGGGGCGCGAGCAATATTGAAAGCAAGACAGTCCGACGGACGAAATAAGAACAGCAGCATCAAGAGCAGAAGCAGAAGAACGGGCAGCAATGCTGGCGTTAGCTGGTGGGATTCACCTGCTATCCGAAAGGCGTACCGAGAACTTACGAGCTGGGCAAAGGGTATGGATGCACAAATTCGAGAATTTAAAGAACTTGAGGAGAAGGCACAGGAGTTATGGAGCATCAAACGCCCATGATTGAAATTCCCAAATCACCATTAAACTAATAATCTCCGCTTTAAAACGAGACAGTGTTCAATAATTGATACATATACATCACAAGTTATCCTACACCCTACTTTGTCTTTTTGAGGTGCTGGATTAACCACACCTTGGAGGCATGTTATCTCCCAGTTATATTTTCATACCAAGGCTTCTTCCAGCCGCGACCAAACTACCGCCTAGAAAACCTACATAGGTCTTCACATCACTGACGGCTCCAGTGATAGCATCAGTATCTCCAAAACGCCTTTCAACAAACTCCTCAGTAGAAGTAAACCCTTCGGATTTGTCCTCTGTCATCGTAATTTCAGCGGTGGCATATACCGTAGACACAGAAAGCCGCTTTGAGTACCACGACGAATCTACAGCGCGATCTCCAGCCAGATAGAGGATATCAGAAGAAAGCTCATACAATTCATGCAGTGACGAGGAAATGTTTGTGGGTAACGACATTACTGCTAGAGCCTGAGTATGACAGATCAGTTAAAAGGACTAGGCAATGTAGTAACAGATAGCAGGAGCTTACATCTTGCCAATGCTGGATTATACCACTGTTCATCTTCAACCTCTCCATGACAAGCCTCTTCACCTTTTGGTCGACACTTAGTTTCTGTCCCTCTGAATCGAATATCTCTCCATTTTGAACTTTCTCTTTCAAGAGAGCTCGTCTTGTTGATAGCCAATATATGATGAGTTCGATTTCCCCTCCACGGGGAAACAGCTGTAAGGACACCTCTGGGTAGCCGGCATCCTGCGCTGCAAGAACAACAGCTTCAGTTGTGAATCCAAGCCTAGGGACATGATCTGCAAGAGCAAGAGAAAGTATTGAGGCTTGTTCCGGGGAGAAATGGGCGTTCGAGGAAGAAAGGTCGGAGGCAGAATGATGGTATGACCTGCTCTCACATGTCACTCGCGAAGGGCTTCGACGACGGAATGGACTGTTTCGGGGGTATGGATATGGTTTTTGAGCGCAATACCGGATGGAGCTGGTTGAGTTGGACCGGACACATGAGCTGGGCAGGGCTATACACGATCGACTGATGCCTGACAGAGATAGACGTTTAGCTGAAGAAGTCAATGCCGCTGCCTGAGGCAATTGACGCCGAATTAATGGCACAGCGACCATTTTTTTTCACCCGCCTTCTTCTAGTTCTCCGTCGTTGTATCACTGTTCCGTAAAAATTTCACGTCAGCCAGTCAGGCAGGATATATCAGGCTGGTCCAAGTGAATTGAGAGTTAAGGGGGACGCTATTCAAGCTTTGGCGTCTGCAAGTGATGCTTGACGGCAGTTTAAATGCGCAAGCCCTCCTTGTTCGCGCATAAACATCCGACGTTAATGCTTCCGGTCAAAATGATAATCGGGTTAGGTGAAGGTTGGATGTGTCACGTGATACTCCTCAAAAAGGGGAATTGAATTTGTGACTGGAACTTAAGTTGAACATCAATTGAATTGAGCATCAACATCAATTGCCCATGAGTATCACGTCTACGGCGGAACTGAGAGGTCAGTGCTGAATGGGCATAGCCAATGGAAATCAAAGGGTATATGTATTCAAATATAGCTATATTACAAGATTGTTGACACTCGAGGTCAGCCACCTCTAGAGTGAGCTCCAATCACTCAAATCATAACAATTTTGGGCAAAATCCACGCCTTAGCAATCCCCAAGAAGATAAAATGTCTTTGAGAATTGATACCCATTCAGCGCTTGGACAACATTGGCCGCTGGCTTCTATTCGAACCGGAATCAGGAGCTTTGCGCATCGTTGAACGGGAGCAGCTGGGGAAATTCCAGGGTCAAAACAAGAACAGATAGAAAGGGCAATGAAAAAGGAAAGAAAACGATACACGGACATAAAAACGGGCCCCATGACCACCGTTGCGCCCTTGCATATCATTACCAAGGAAAACCAGTTTACCTATTAAGGAAATGAGAAAAAAATTCAAACAGGAAAAGGCCAGAAATTATACTGTCTGGTCATTAGTGTCATAAGTAACATCCCAGGCAGTGGTCTGGCGAATAATCATTATATCAGAACCAGCAGAAGATGGGGCGCTGGAACCTTGCGACCGCACATGGCGCCGATCATTCCACTTTCTTCTCGCGGGCTTGTCCTCCGTGGTTACCGTGATCTCAGCGGGTTGAATGTTCGATAGAGCATACTGCTCTCCCCCACTGGTGCTATGCATCGCCCTCGTGTCAAACCACCCGGTGTTGAACAATTTCACGAATGGTTTCAAGCATGGTATCGTGGCTGCCATCAACCCATAGTGAAGCTCAACTTCGAGACACACAGACGCAGCGGCGCCATAAAAAAGGAAGTCCTCGTGCATTTGCTGTTGACGAAGGTAGTATAAACGTGCGCCTGCTGCCACCAGAACTCTAATTGGATGGTTAGCAGCCGCCCGACAATGAATGAAAGGGAGTTTGTTTGTGGTACTCACGGAAGGCGGAAAGAGAATGCAAACAAGACAACGAGCTTTGACTTGATATGCATTTGAAGACTCCAGACGAGGTATATAGGAACCCATGCTGCATAAAGCTCAACAAGGATGCCCAAGGTCTCGACGGTATACCACCGCGAATACTAGGGAGAAACCTCTGATTAAAATCCAGACACATGTGGTAAAGCTTAAAACCCAAGGAGTTCGTACCATTTGAGAGCAGCCTGGCGAGATGAGGTCCCAAGGCCTCGAAAGGTCACAGCGCATGCAAATAAGGAATACCGATGTTATGCTGATAACCATCGACCCAATAGCACCCAGGTTTGCTGCCCGGAGGTGGTTTTTTTGTCGGGTCAGTCGAGCAATGAGTAGAAATGTGCTAACACGAGAAAATGCGAGTACAACGAGGTAAAAGATATCGCCAGCGTACGCCAACTATGACGATTAGCTTGATAAATTCGCAACAGAACCTTTCTTCCCCGGACAGGCTTACCTTTTCAATTCGTTCAATTTCCTCTAAAGGTACTAGATGCCTTTGTCGCCCAAGGCCGGCATATGCCTCTGATATTTTTAGACCGGTCTGTACCACCGCTATGAGCTATGGTTGTGCCTTGGTTAGCCATATGCGAAGGACAAGATCAGCCTGCAAAGACACCTACAGATCCAATTGTCAAAGACCAATCATCTTTCCCAAACGGACCATTGATCGTGAATCTCATGAAGACCCTAACAAGATAACAGAGTATCATATAAGTCATCATGATTGCCGATGATACAACCACCAATGGTCCATTTTCTTCGGCTGTGACGTGGTACGAAGCCATCAGAGCGCAGGTTCGAGGCGAACAGCGCCTCTGTCAAATTTTTGATTTTCAAAAGAGTTCAAGTCTCGGTCACCAGCCTTCCGTCTGTATAGGTAAAATATTCGGTATTGGATGTTCAGATCGATTTTTCGATTAATTGCCTGGCAGTATCGGAAGATGGACTAAACCGGCTGCAGGTCTATACATATCATTTCCTTCTCTCTGTGCTTCTCACCGGGTCCCGAAGCCGATCACTTGTGGATAAGAATAATTTACAAGAAACAAAGTCTGAGGAAGTTCTGCAATGACACTTCTGGTGAAAAGAAAAAAATAAAGGGCTGTCCTATTGACTTTTTGAACAGCGGGGGCAACATTATCAAGGTGTCAACGAGAAGGGCAACAACACGAGTGGTGTGAGTGGAGGGGCGCAAGCGCTGGTTGGAGCGGCAGGGAGCAGGGAACTCTGGCACTGCATTTCCCTAAGCCAGACTTGGAGCAGCCCAACTGATCGAGCAACAAGAAAGAAAAACGGAGCCGAGGGGACGAAACGGCGGATCCAAAGTTGCATCGACGGGTTTGCGTGTCGGCGGCGCAAACGTCGATTTGACTGGGATGTCTATAATTATAGATCCTTCCCCTTGGCATACGTTTAGGAGACCAGCATCAGTCGTAACGCGGCCGATCTATACAGATACTGAGGGCCCTTGCTGGACCTCCGGATTTCTCTATATATGTACTCCGTACAGTGCACTCCGTAAAAAGCAGCAACATCGTTCCGGTCCAACGTCTTCCCAGATTAAAAGAGATCCAAGGCTGGAGTATGGAGAGAATAACGACCTTTTCGTTTGATCGTCCTTAACCGCTTCTCGCCGAGGAGTATCCGAAATCCGTCAAGTTATGGAGAAAGGCTAACCTGTGTAGTGGAAGACTAAGGCCTTAGTGCCAGACATCCTGATACGAGGGATACGTCTAATGTCCAAGAAGCTAGCATGTAAGAGGCCCCGTTCGAGGTCTCCTTTCTCTTAATTATATTATTACTTTTTGGACCGGATATGTTGATTATGATTTCTTGTTAAAAGAAGGAGAAGCAAGGGGAAGCGGAGGCTCCGTTTCCTCGAACCTCTACTCGGGGTGCGATACTCGCCCGGGTCGGTGGCATATACCCTTTTCGAACCAGGCTGCGAGGCAAAGACGAATGGTGAAGGCGCAGGCAATACTTGCGGACGCACCCTGCATGCATCTTCCCTGCACATCACCATCTACCAGCCGACATCGGGAGGAGATTAGTTGATTCATTCAGATTGAATCGCCATCATATTCCCTGTGAAGTGCTCACACAAGCGAATCACGTTCCAACGAGTCCCAAGAGAAACGGAAAATCCAACGGGGAATGCGTACCTTGGAGTTTTCATAACAAGAAATCCCCCTTGTTGGTCAAACCAATCATGCTGAAAGGACCTAATAATATGAGCAAACTAACTAGTGGAGCCGATCTAGATGTCAACTATTTAGATTTACCAGTCAAAAGAGAAGGCATTCAGGAACTGGAAAGTTGGCATGTTTGCCTCTCGCTAGCCAGGGCAGCAACTGGAAGCTGTGGTTCCTTTCGAAGCAAAGCTAACCAGGGGACGACGTTCCGAACAATCTCTCAGATGTGATAGAGAAAAAGAAATACCGACTACGTGAGCCACTCACGCCAGTTGGAAGTCTCCGATGCGGCTGGCGTGAAAGCTAGCAAAGACAGCTTGCGCTAGCTAACTTCTGGATGGCACCTCGAAAAACAAAGAAGGCGATTTCCACGAGTTACTCCGTACGGTGCATCTGAAGCCTGGTTAGTCAATTGAATAATGGGCTGGTGCTGTGGACGAGCTAACAACAAAGCCTTCGGAACGGGACCAATAAGTCCCATAGGATAAAACTATAACTACGGAGTAGCGACTAACTCGGAGAACAGTAGTAACGAAGAGCTAGCTCCGTCTAACTTTTTTTCCTTTGCTCCAAATCTTCTGGTTGGGCGTTGGCTGACACTGCAGCTCGTCTGCCCTCTGGAGCAAGATCCGTCGCAGTCATGTTTGATGTTCATAGGCGGGGTGGTGCTCTTGTCCCCAGGCTCTGATAAATCCGGAGTACTCCGTACAACAATGATATATCGGCAATTGCTAAGGGAAAGCAGCATTGATCTTCTGAACGCGTCTATCCCACCTCCCAACGTGGTTCTCGCATGGGAAAAGAGGACGGAGAGCATCGACCTTGACCCTGAATTGCTTATATTACGCACAATTATACGTCTCCGTGGCAGGGGAAGGATGTTCCTGGCCCGTCGGTAGCCCCATTATTGACCCCTGTAATAATCCAAGAGCGTGGCTGGCCAGCGGATGGCGAGCCAAAGAAAGATACGCCGAAGAAGTAGAGGATAACCAAGAAGTGGCGGCCAGTCAAGGGCTTGGAGTGTGGGAGGGGATGTCCGTCGCTAGAAATCGAAAGGTCAGAGCCCGATGGACGACAGGGGTGAGGGAACAGGACAGGCAATCAAAGGCAAGGATGAACGGCTCGCTAAAACAGCGTCTCGCTGCTCCAGAATCGCCATCCCACAGCAGGGAATTTGAACACTTGCATGGACAAGAACAACAGCGGGAAAAAGCACGCTCGTCGTCTTCCTCTTGTTCGGATCCAGGCCGTCGCTCTTATCCACCCTGTGGAGAACTGCTTCGTTGCGCCGTCGAGTCAGCGAGGCGGACTTCTTAGCTGCCAGCTAATCATAAGCTTGATGGTGATAAGGCTCTTCAGCTAGTGGGAATGAGAATCCATCCATCCACAGCTATATCCGAGAGGATAGAGAGTGAACAGCTATACTCCGTTGAATTATATGAATCAACGACTTAATGTTTTGACGATATAATCCGGTCAATATAGAGGGGATACTTGCATAGTTATAGTTATTGGATCCCGCCAACTAGTTACCGACATACATGTCTTGCTTCGACGACCCAGTCTTCCTCCACAACGCGCACATGGCTTTCGTTGCGATATCGCATGTTTGCATATACGGAGAAGTACGAGCCCTATCCTGCGACCTTGTCGGCTGTACGATATCTTTACGGGAGGGAAAAAGGGGGCGAGGCTCTCCCGTGGCCAAGATGCTACTTGCTCTTGGATGGTTCCCAGGAGCCAGCCATCGCATCAGCGGGTCGGCTGTTGGTTACTGGTAGCTGGTAACTTAGCTTGCTCAGAGGACCCGAGAAGATCCTTTCAGGACTTCTCCCTCTCATTCGTTTGCGATAAGCTACGGAGTAGTTAACTACTGATCTTCTTTTAACAAACTACAGCGGAACCTCCAGCTACAGGACAGTGGGAGAAGGAATGTAACGTTGCTTCTTGAACATCTCGAGACAAATACATTGCCGCTCAAACAAACCTGATGCAACCCCTCGCACAGATGAGATGGTCTGATGTCCCCCGTTACCCCTACCCCCCTGGACTCGAGGACACCTAAATGAGAATGTGCAGGGGGTATGGGAGAAGCAGCCAGCGTAAACTCCTCTAAGGGTGTTTGTCATTTGTGCGTTCAGTCCCCGCCCGGCGGAGCCCGTCACAGGATGCCTTTGGTCACCTCCAAGGATATGCTTGCTGTCTACAAGTTATCCCATGCTCATGCATCTGGACATGGATTTTCGCATTGCGAAGTATTTGGCGCGAGTGGACGTGGCGTCCTGTATTAAGTAATGGCTTTCAGCCTTTGCTGTCTGTCCATCTTGTGTCTCCACTGGGGCTTCCAAACCGTTCCATCGAAGGCACATATTTCGGTTTTGACAGGCACGCAGGAACGAGAAGAAAAAAAAAAAGGACGGGAAAAAGAACAGAAAAAAGGGGAAAAAAAAGGAAAAACATAGTTAACTAACCAAGACATCCGGTCTTGTGGCTGCTGCAGTCGAAGGCGTCCAGAAGGGCCCGAGATAATTCCCAGCAGCGTGGAAATGCCATGTCAAATCTATCCATGGTTTGGGATCCCTTCTCATCAAAGGCATTGTTGTACATATATATGCTCCGTGGATGCATGAAAAGCTGCAGGGCCTGGTTAGATGCTGGCGTACTCTGCCTCTGCATATCAAGATTGCATTGTCTTTCCCTCTGCCGTCTTTTATCCGGCCCTGCTGCAAGGGTGATTTCGTCCGTAAGGGAAGATGGCAGCCGAAAGAGCCGTAGCAAGTCTGTCTCCGGATTTACAGGCTTAATTCTCAAACTAGCCAGTGGGAAGCCCACAACACCTCAGAGTGCCGGGCGAGCGAGCTGTCCACTCTCTTCCGGCAGCGTAGTTAGGTTGGCCATGCGGCTGACGGTAGTTAGCCATGACGGCGCCAGCGCGACTGATATCTGTGCCTCCAGGACATGCCTGAGGATGAAGCCCAGTCGAAAAGGCAATAGACGCAGCCATCTCGGTGCTAGACTGCAAGCGGCAGGTGTCAGACGTGCATCTGGCATATACTCGCTGCGTCGACACCAGACTGGCTGGCTGGCTCGTCCGTCAGGGGGGGAGGGGAGAAGTAACTGGCTCTCCACCGAGACCCCCCGGGGCCCTTTTTTCTCCTCCCTTGACCCCCCCGGCAGCGCAGCGGGAGCTCCCACTCGTTGTCGCTCACGTTTCTCCCACCGGCGGGACTCCTTGTAAGTATGTATGTGCTTTTTGGATGAGCGCGACCTTCTCTAAACAGGCTAGCTCGTTCATACAAATGTCGTGGGTTTTGGCGTGAGAGAAGACGACTGTCGGTTTAAATATCAATCAGATCTTCTGCTCGTCGCCACTGCTGGAGACTTTGCTGTTAGCAAAAGTGAAGAGACGAGAAGAGACGAGATAATAATAGCAGCGGCTGTTAATTGATCTTGTATTCTCACGGTCCGTCTCTACAGGTCCATCCTTTCGCCCGTTACGCTCGCTCATCCGTATTACCCGGCCTTGTGATTTTGCTGCCACATTGTTGCGACGATAGTATTAGGACGGCGACGTCGAGAATAAAAACGAAGGACACGGAAGATACGAAGAAATCCATTGCCAAAGAGACGGCCAGACGATCAAGATGTTCCAACCCGATGTTATCGAGACTGGCAAAGGCGACTTGGACGTCAGCTTTAACTCCGCCGACGATGCCTCCAACAACGACCAGAAAGACATGTCGCGGCTGGGAAAACCCCAGCAGTTCAACGTGAGATTCACCTTCGAAGTAGCAGAAACGAAGAATGCCGGATTCTTTTGCTGACCAGTGGTGATAGAGAAATTTCCGCTTCTTGTCTACACTCGGCTTCACTTGTACGCTGATGGCAACATGGGAATCGGTTCTGCTGTGCGTTGATAGCTCCGTCTCGCGCAAAATTTAACCAACAGTGATTATGATTGAACATGAACTGAAAATTTACTTCTCATGAATAGCACATCGACTCTCGCTCTGGTGAACGGTGGAAAGGGCGGCATGGTTTACATGTACATTGCCACCTTCATCGGTTTCTTCTGCTCGGTCATCTCTATGGCTGAGATTGCTTCAATGTAAGTCGATACACCCCTACCTCATATATCTTTTATGTTTGAATAATTTGCTAACGATCAAAAAAAAATACAGTTCTCCAACATCTGGAGGCCAATATCACTGGGTCTCTGAATTTGCAAGTCCCAGGTATCAGAAGTTCCTGAGTTACATCACCGGTAAGATAGCTGTATCAGTGCCTTCTTTTTCCATATATACAGTGCTAACTGTTGGTTTCTTCAGGCTGGCTTTCTGTGCTGGGATGGCAGGGCGGCTTTGCCAGTATTTGTTTTCTTTGCGGTACCCTCATCCAGGGGTTCCTCCAGTTGAACTATGGCGATTCATACACCCCTGAGAGATGGCATGGAACTCTTCTTACTTTTGCCATTGCATTCATTGCTACCTTCGTCAACACCTACGCCGCCAGTCACCTTCCCAGCTTGGAAGGGCTGATTCTCATTCTCCATATATTTGGATTCTTTGCTACCATGATCACTCTCTGGGTTATGGGAGAGAAGTCGCCGTCAAAGGAAGTCTTCACCGAGTTCACCAATTTTGGCGGCTGGTCTACTGTTGGTGTCGCCGTACTTGTTGGCCAGATTAGTCCCATTTTCTCCTTCTTGGGTCCTGACGGTGCTACTCATATTGGTAAGTTGGCCATTGCTTTCCACTCCTATGTCCGGATGAGATGCTGACTCCGATATAGCTGAGGAAATCAAGGATGCCTCCAAAGTCGTTCCATGGTGCATGATCTTCACTGCCATCATCAACGGCAGTCTTGGTTTCGTGATGTTGATCACCTTCCTCTTCACCATGGGCCCAGTGGACGACTCTATACTCACGCCTCCATCTGGTTTCTCTTTCCTCTCGGCTTACCTCTATGCCACAGGCTCTAAGAGCGCAACTACTGGCCTGGCATGCATCATCCTTATCCTTGAAGTCTGCAGCGCCATCAGTATTCTCGCCACTTGCTCTCGCCAGGCTTTCGCCTTCGCCCGAGACAACGCCCTTCCTTTCTCCGAGTTTTTCTCGAACGTTAACCCGACATCCAAAATCCCAGTCAACGCTGTCCTGGCTACCACTCTCATCACTATTCTTCTATCACTAATCAACATTGGCTCCACTGCCGCGTTCAACGCCATCGCCTCCATCACAGTTGGGTCTCTCTATGCCTCTTACGTGTTGAGTATTGTCTGTTTCATGTACCGCCGACGGTGCGCCGAGCCATTGCCCGCACGACGATTCTCCCTTGGAAGCTGGGGAATGGGAATCAACTTTTTCTCCGCCCTCTACCTCTCCTTCGCTTTCGTCTTCACTTTCTTCCCAAGCACAAAGGTGGTTACCCCCGAGACCATGAATTGGTCTTCCCTGGTATGGGGAGCCGTTATCCTCTTCGCTATTGGCCAGTACATTCTTCACGGAAGAAAGGTGTACGAAGGCCCTGTGGCATACATCCGCAAGTCGCAGTAAAAGAAAGGGATTTTCTCCATCTACATTGCGGCAAAAAGTGTTTTATTTTTCCCCATATTACCCGCATACCATTATTTTTGCTCCCATCACATTTTTTTTCTTTTTAATTTCCTTGTCGTTACTGGCCTTGATACGCTTTTTGAACGCTTCTATTTTCGTTTCTCTCTCTGTATTGCATTATGAACAAACTTTGATCCCAGGGGTTTTATGTCTTCGCTCCTGTCATTCGAGCCCGGTTACCGGGCTCCTTTTTCCTTATACCCCTATAACCTATAACTATGCCTACTATTATAACTATGCGGATAGATCAAACTATATCAGGACGGAATAAGCAAACGGTATGCATGGTTAACGGAAGTTCCGTGGCTCCATTTTTGGTCTATATTTATATCCATTTCGCTCGACCTGCCCTTTTTTTCTCCCTACAAGCTGGCCCCATTTCCCACGTTGACGGATCAATCCTTCCGGTTTGCAAGTCCGATTAACTAGTTAGTTATTGCTTCTTCAAGCCTCCAGCCATCTATCAACCTTCTGGCTATTCATTAGCTGTGAACACGGACAGATCCACATTCCGTCCGGCGCAAGCGAAGGACCCTTTTTTCTCTTTTCTTCTTCTTGGTGCTAAAAACAAGCTATTGGGATAAAACTCCGGATATATGTATGTAAACAACTTTATGCATGCGTACGGGGAATTATTTCTTTCTTTCTTTTCTTTTTTTTTTTTTTTTTCTCAATTTTAGCCAGCGAGTTAACGACCTTCTTATTTAGGCAGGTGGTTTAGCTCCTGGTAGCTCGGTATCGAATGTTCATCCGGCCGTGATCCATTCGTATCGCGGTCGCTGTGGATGAACGCCCTACGGGCATTGTTGTTTCAAGCCAAGATGCAGACCGAGTAAATAAATAAATAAATACTTGACGGGCTGCTATTGACAGTAGATTCTCTATCAGCGAGTTGATTGCCTGCAAGGCGCCACTAGGATCAGATTATCCAGTTACTTCTTACCCTGCTTGGCCTAAGCAAGGATACTTATGCAGCTAAAATGGGCTTGATCCTTAAACAAGTCTATATATTGTTATGCAACCATCTATCATTCCATGCAGTACCTTTTTTTTTTTTTTAGGTCCCACTTGGCCGGTCAAATACGTCTATGTATGCCGCTAAAGGATGCCTTTAAAGGGGTATTTTATATATATATGGAGTACTGGAAGGGAAGAGAGCAGAGAAACGCACGCTTTTAATGTGTAGAGGGAAGACAGGGGCGACTGAGCATCGGTTGACTCCTTTTAGCATCCGAGCTGCGGGAATCCCAGTCGAACGGGACCAGGGTGACGGAAATATGTGGGCGAATGTATATATATGACATGGGGTCACACACCGAACCCATGCCTACTCTGTATATGGGTATATTTATTATGGCTATGTATGCGTTGTGTATTGGATGTGAGCGGTTTATGTGCATCCAAGACGCAAGAGGCGGTCATGGAGGAGGAAGAACATATTCCGTAAGAGAGCAGGCATTAGATGTGCAAGGAAAAACCAACAAAGTAAATAATCAGTCATGAAAAGTAACGCTCCAAAAGTAAAATCCATATAGTTAAAAAATCAGGTTGTCGTTCCGTTTGGCCAATCTGGGGTCACAAATATGCTTAGCGGCATTGTCATTACAATAGCATAGTTGGGCATGTCAACGACCTCGGCCATCTTGAGACAGCCTGCAACGCTAGTGAGCATATAGGCCTCCTCTCGCGTTAAATCCTTGGTGCGAGTGAGCCATTCAATCATGTTACGGGTTGCTTTCCGGGTCGCCTCGAGGAGATCACAGTCTATACCCATGGTGGCATATTCACCCTTATCTGCCTCGATATCTGCGGCAGATAGCGTCTGCTTGAGCGGGGGTGTCTGGAACTGCGGAGAGGTAACCCACGGCTGGTTCTTGATGACTGTTAGACGTAATGAAGCCGTAAGAGTGGTCTCAATGGCCGTCCCGCAGACCTCTCCGTCTCCCTGGGCAGTATGCCCGTCACCACAACTGAACAGGGCACCCTTGGTACGGATGGGCAAGTAGAGCGTAGAACCCGCAGTAAGGTATCGGCAGTCCATGTTTCCGCCAGTCTCGAGGGGCGGAATGGTAGAAAACTCTCCTTCGACACCTGGTGCAACTGCCATGATGCCTAAGAATGGTGCCTTACGGACGTGCACCCCTTCTTTGAACTTGACATAGGGCAGGCTGGGGTCAATATCCCATATCTTAAGCCTCGCCTCCGGAAACTCATCAGCCAGTAGCCCGAAGTTCGGGACTATAGCAGTCCATGCCCAATCGCCTAGCTGCAGGTCCAAGATCTCGACCTTGAGCACATCTCCGGGCTCAGCCTCGTTGACATAGATGGGTCCAAATCCGGGATCCGCCCTCTCGACGTCGAACTTCAATATAGCATCGTCACCGGAATCCCTTGCTATCATGCCATTGCTTCCGTCAAGCGCATCGAAGGTGACCGTCTCACCCGAGTTGATCGTGAGCACGGGAGGGATATCTCGAGACCACTTCAGGTGCTGCTGGTGGCGGTGAACGTGTATCGTCTTGGTTGAGAGGCCCATGGTGGTCACCAGGTGGGCAAAGTGCAATGGGGGCGGCGTCTTCGACTAGTTACCCTTCTCCCCGGGCGTGTATCTGCGTAGCGGCGGTGGTGCTGGCTTCTCTGCCGGTCTCGATGCTCTTCATCCAGCCTCCAAGCAGCACTTCCGTCAGCGAGGGCGGGCCAGGGAGGAGAAGCCCGGGAGGAGCGGCGGGCGGGACAGGCGCCGTAGTTATATCACGAACAAGACAGCCTAGGTCGCAGCAGTCCAGTGCGACTTGTACCCCATCCTTGCAGCGCGCACACAACGTCTGGCCCTGCGTTGCAACAGGGTGGAAAAAGAGGCCTCGAGGCCTGCCAAAGAGCAGTGGGAAAAAAGCAAAAGACGAGGGCGAACGGGCGAGTGGGAACCGGTGGGCTGCCCGAAGAGGAAGGTCGCTTTGCCTTGACGCCGTCGCTTGTGGAGATTTCTCCGCCGGCCAAAAAAAAAAAAAGAAGAAGAATGACGACCAGCTAGCTAATGATATCCAGGCCAGGACAACACAGCACAGCACACATCTTCGCACGACGCAGCACGACAGGGCGGTCGAAGAGGGAAGGAGATTTGATATGGCCCGGCATGCTCGAAACCTGGGCGCAAGCCACAGCTCGCTTTGCCTGGTCTGTTCCCCAGCTCGCTTGCGCGTTGAGTGGCCGGAGCTGCCATCCGAGACTCTTTCGCCTGGCTTTCCAATTGTCATGGAACTGACCTGCCATGGTACGCAATTTCACCTGCCAGCGCTGTCCTGAAGGTATATTACAGCTAATTAGTGCAGTGGCCCGGTTCTGGGATGGGCCCTCTTCACGATCTGGCAATCGTCTGGGGAAATAATATCGATGTGGTCGTTAGCAGCGACTAGCCGTCCGGGGTGTACCCAGTTTGCTCCCTGGGATCTATAAACTCCCTTCCTCCAGAGACTCCCAGGCATGCCGATTCAGCCCGCAGGGACGGAGTTCGTTCATGCTCCGTCAAGCGGCCGGGTCAGAGACGGACACGCACAGACGAACCCAGGATCCTCATTTGCGGCTTTTTCTTCTTTTCAACCCCGGATTTCGAGTGCGTACGCATACAACTATATTCAGCCAGAAG
This sequence comes from Trichophyton verrucosum HKI 0517, assembly GCF_000151505.1. Taxonomy (NCBI): domain Eukaryota; kingdom Fungi; phylum Ascomycota; class Eurotiomycetes; order Onygenales; family Arthrodermataceae; genus Trichophyton; species Trichophyton verrucosum. Next base: position 121,001 of record NW_003315292.1, on the reverse strand, counting down.
AGTTCGTTAACTACTCCCCTCGCCCGGGTGGAGCCTTGAGGGCAAGCTTTTCCTCTCGGTAGATCATAAACCGTATTGAAATGCTAAAGGGAGTCGTCTGTTTCATCTTCCGGTATAACTTCTCTATCGAGGGATGGAGGGGTCAAAATATATACCTGCCATAGCTTTGGTGTTTACAGCCGTCGTTCCGCGTCCCGAAGCCGAACTTGCATTACGAACAGTTCACTTTTTTTAGGCTACATTCCATCACGGGTGGAACCGTCCTGCCGGCATCCATTGTCCACTCGGATGCTGTTCCAGGGCAAGACTTCGGCACTTCGTATGTACATATGCATGCACAGATATTGGCATGTGCCGATGCGTATATACAGATGTCAAATATTCCTGGACCAGCCTGAGGAATAAGATCTAAATTATTAGATCGGAGAGCCTCCCGTTGTCTCAAAAGCATGTGATGCCTCGTTGCTGCCTGCAGTTGCAAAGTCAGCATCGTCAGCTTAGATACCCGCAGTCCTGTTTAATCTCTTGTCTACATTCAACTCGTGATAATTTTCTATACCGTAACTCTAATATCTAGAGAAACAGAAGAGAACAACGTGTTTCAAAATATATCATATACTTGCTGAAAAAGCCCATATGGGACAAAAATTGCACGTTTGACCTCACCAGAATTTATACACCGTCTTATCGGTCAGCGAATCGACAAACTCTGCAACGTACTGTTTGAAATTCCCTTGGACAGAACAAGTTTAAGACTTGTTCGACGCTGCAAATACCAAAAAATGTCATGAAATCGCAATAACAACAGTGAAATAAGATAAGGTATAGCTAAGGGAGGTAGACTGAGGAAACGGGTGCAGACTGTTTCCTTGCCTTAGGCCTCTGTTCTTAGCTCCTTTATCCCGTAAAAAGGGAGTACAATTGTTAGAGCATGTCAGATTATCATCATCTTAGATTTATTGTTGATGAACTCGCAGATTCAAGATTATGGCCTCCATGCCAAGTTTAAAATCCACCACCGATCTGTCATATGCAATAGCCAAGTTATATGGGCGCTGATTCGCCGCGGCTGATATGTTTGACTCGAAATCTGCGCGGTGAGTTTCCCTATACCGCTACTGGCAAAATCTCCAGCCTGTTATATTGGAAAGAACTTTGAATATCCTCACACCTCGTTTGCGAGTTATGATGAAAAGTAATTTAGCACACTGTTCTTGGAGCGCTCACCGTTCATATTCTAAAAAATTTGACTTGACATTGGGCTTAATCTTATAGCGGGCTCCATATTTTTATTGGTATATCTGCCCTTTATTACCCTTAATTCGTCGTCCAACATATTTAAAATATATTTCCCTTGGCCTTTCTCTTATCTGGTGGTATAACTATCGGTTTCCACTAGTTCGACTTTAATAAGAATATGCGTGAGCTTGCGCCTCTAAGTCTCCGGTCTTTAAGTAGTACCCCATCTCCCGGTGCTTGTCTCTCCGGTTCAATATGGGAGTTGGGGGCCTCTCAATTCCTAACAGTGGATACATAATTAGCTGACACCAATTAGATGTGCCAGGGCATAACGTTTAAATTGAGGTAGCTTTGCAGTTGGCATAAAGTTGCTTAAAACATGCAATTTTAGGAAGGAGCATACCGAGACGCGCGCGTGTCCGGGACCAATGGATACCCGCGCGGTTCGGTAATACCTTTAGCCGCGATGTTACACAACTGGACGGCATGATTGGTCCGGGGAAGAAAGTTTATATAGCTGAGCCGCAAAGCCATTTGAAGGAGGGAAAAGTAGAATCTTGACCCCCAAAGTCATTGATTCGAAAGGCAGTGCTTGAAATAAGATATCCCGTGCCTCATTCCAATGACAAAAGGTCGGAGTCAATGAGCCAAAGGGATCTAACGGATTTCCCCGAAAATATGTGTCATATTTACAGCATATAAGGTACGTGTTTTTTTGGTATTTCGGTCCTTATCAAGGCCCAAGTGGATCCGAAGTGATTGTAGTTCATGATCCCCTATTTAGTCCGTAGACGGGAGTAAATCGTAGGTATGTGTTGGGAGTAATCAGTGCCATAGTCCCATATTTATCACCGCAATTTCCACATGCGGGTTTATCGTGCAACACCCAACGATGACTCGGTTATTCCGCCTCTAGGAATTAGTGATGTTTTCAATGCTCCATCCTGAATTTCCCAAGGATTTTCCTCGGGTCTACCAAAATACTGTATCAATTGTCCTCGGGTGCCCCTAGGCTCCGCGGATGTCGTACTCCGTTAGCTCCTCTTATCCAGCGGATGAACCGTGTGGGTCAATCAGAACATTTTAAAGTTTGAGAGCCCGCAAGTGTTTAATCGAACGACTGCACGCATTTTATAGAGGGAATGCCACTACTTAAAAGCAAGTATCCGGCATGGCTGGTATAGGTTCCAGTTGCCGTTTGTAAAGCTGATCCCAGGACAATATTGTGACGGAAGCTGGACGCTAGATGTTGTAACCAAATGGAGAAATAGAAGGAATGAGGTATCACAGGGGGCGCATTACTTGATGTCTGATGCCTGGCTCTGGAAGTTGGCATGCAGAGAGCATTGCCTGTAAACGATCGCGTCTAGGTCGATTATCCAGTTTCGTGGCCTTTTAAGGGCAAACCAGGGGATTCCAATTGCAGAATCAGAACACAGAAGCGCACGGATCGACGGGAAACTGATCGAAGGTTGACGCTAAGTTCGTCTAGAAGTCGAGTGGCTGCTTAGTTTTAAACTGATACCAGTTAGCTCGCAAGTCTCTTGTGTTCTCGAATAGATACGGAGCTAAAAGGAAACGTATCAGGTCCTTCATTGAACTACCGGGTTTTTTGTGGCGTTTCTTATTTCATTGGTGTCAGAAACCATTGAATAAGGATCGCTTCGGCATCAAAATATCGTCAATGGTACAGAGTAGGCTGGACAGTAGGTTGTTGATGCCTAAGACAACATTGAAGGAAGGGCAATAAATTTTCTCCTTTGATGGGAATAAGTTGTGCACATGTCGCAAAATATAGGACGTGATAGTCTGAATCCTCCTTATGATTCATGCCGGCCGAAAAGCGACGCCAGTTATTGGCTTTTATCCACAGAAAAGTGATGCCTGGGAAGTTTTCATGGAAGCATACTATCCGCCTCATAAAGCATATGTTGGGGGGAATTTCTACCAAAAAAGGAGGTAGGTAGGCACAAAACATAAGAAAGGAGCAAAAAGCCGAGATACAGAGTTATATCTTCTGTCTCAATTAGGCCCGGGGTTGTATTTAAACGCCAAGGTCACCTCAGCTTGAATAATCACAAAATCACCTCCGATTAAAATTACCATGTCAAGTAAGACATTCAAATTCCTACATCATACTAGCTTTGTACTCAATTTCTCGCTTCGCAACATGTCACGCTCCTGGCGTGACTGTGGCAGCCATTTGGTGGTTCTCAGACTATTTAAAATTTGAAAGTTGAGGTTGACGAACCTTCCCGGAACAAGAGTGTGTGGAAGAACGGGATAATGATGGTAGAAAGAGTTCTAGATGCCGTGGTGAATGACACTGTTGGTATCTGGCCTGAACCAGGGAGAGAAGAATCCAGATCCTGGACCAGAACAAATATCCACTGTCAGGTATGGATACCGGCGACAACAGACTTAAAGGTGCAGGAGAGTGGCTTCCGATATCACGAGCCTTGAAGAGGCATCCAGCATCGGGTTACACAGCTTCGCCATTGGTGGACATTGAACGCTCTCTGGAGCAATATATATGCGTGCGGGCTGGCGAATCGACAACGAAGATCCAGCGAACACTGATATCCACGTATGCAGAGGGCTAGGAATGAGGATACCATGATATACATGCATTCAGTGCACCAACCAAAAGGCAAGGGGTGGAGATCTGCATGCCCGGAGGGCAGGGCTTGTCGATATGAAGCGAAGGAGAGAATGGAGGACTGTAACAGACTAGGATTGGTGTTTGTTCAACCATGTCCTCTTCGGCCGTGGGAGGAATCATAGCCCGGTCTTCCAATTGGATTCTTGTCCGGGTTCCGCCTGTCATTCCAAGGCAAATATGTTACCCATAACGCGATTTTCCTCTTACCAAGAGATTGGCGAGCCGTACAACTGCACGAAGTGGTGTCTGGCTGGTGATCTACCCTGAGGCTCCCTCGTAACATGACCGGTGGTGACATTCCCCGGTCCCCGTCCTGTATATTCAGGTTAAGCGGACCGGCAATAATATGGCTCGACTGTATTGGACACCCCGGGTGCAAGTCTGACTGAACGTATAAAATCCACTTTCAGAGAGAGACGAAAATGCAGGCTGGAAGAAGAACTCTCAGGCCGGCCTAGAAAATCCAACAAAGCGCAGAAAATGCATCTCAAACCAGACTGGCCTACCAACCTACTGTGTGTATATTTCGTCTGTCTGGGCCTGACCTGTTTAATAATGCCGTATCAATACGAGGCCGCCCGACAGAAAGAATCTTGTATAAAAGGATATCCGGTAGACAATATAGCTAAGATGATCCATCATCGTCGGAGTCAGCGAAGAAAAGGCATTCGAAGAGTGCATCGTTCGAGTTTGAGACGCCCTACTTAAGGGGCCTGCTATCCTATTGTAGGAGGTCGCAGGGCTAGGGGTACTAAAAGGGTTAGCAGAACCGTTTTTGTACCAGGTAAGTAGTGCTCGCTGGGTATCGATTTTTTTTTTTTTTTTTTAAATAAAAAAAAGACAACCGCAAAAGTGAGTATTATCAACCTGATATCTCTGCGAGACATAAGTTCTGAGTATTATGATGTGTAGTTAGTCGACAGAGAGAAGATAAGACTAGCAACTTAGGTTAATCTGGGCCTCGAGGGAGAAGTATGAGGTAATTAATGCCCGGAGTCCTGAGGATGGCCCCCTGTAGTTAGTTGAGTTCGTGGTATGGAGGACGTTCTGGAATGAAGTAAGGCAGGTATTTTTGACAGAGGGTGGCTGGCTGCCTGCTAGGATGTGGTGGGGCCTGTTGAGAGAGGGAAAAAAGGAAAAAGAGAGGAAAAACCGGTACGAAGACAAAATATCATATGTAACCTCAATCGGGGTCTTTGATCTCTCGACATCTCAACGATGGCACAAGCAGGGTATCACACACTACTCCGTATTTCGTTCAGACAGCAGGTGGGAAAAGAGCTATCTGCCCAATATCTAGATAATATTGACTGATCGTCTTTACAGAACGAGCGTGTGACAATTGGCAAGTGAACAGGCGTGCAATCTGAGCCGTGCAGCCCGGCGTAACGGGTTCGTCAACCCCATGTCCTTCTGTCCCGTTCTTTTTTCCCCTTTCTCTTCACATTTTTTTTTTCTTCCCTTTCCTTTTTGCAACTGGCTGGCACTTGACAGAAGTAAGCCCTACTCCGCACAGGTGCGTGCTCATATAAAATAAAGGAAAAGGGAGAAGGATATTGCAGCATAACGGAGGTTCCAGTTTCACTAAAAATATGCAAGATTGGCCATCATGTGCGACGGATTCTGCGAGGTAGTCAAGGGGCAAGCATCTGGAAAGAGATAGTGAATCCGGAGGAAGAAGCCAGGATAAAGGCCAAATTACGAGCTCCGCCGGCCGGCCATCTTCGAGCAATCGTGTCCCATATGGACGCCCTATAATAACTCCGTGGCTCCGCGGTCCTGTTGATTGCTTGTTTGGTGGCTGCTGATGGGCGATCAGGTATACCCCTGGCCATACATCAAACTATAAGGCCAGCAAGGATGTACCTTAAGCCGCCGCGGATAGCGTTGCACACCTACTTTTTTTCCTCCTGTACGCCGTATCGAGTACGGACTCAGTACTTAATTCTGCTGCTGCCTGCTTCTTGTCCGGTCTGCTTCTCTTTTGCCCCCCGCATCATGTTTCCGCGGTGTGAATATGCAAGTATATAGCTCCTGGACCACGCCGCCAACGAACAGTCAGGACAGAAGGGTTGTCATGCCTGGGTTGTGGGGGTTCTCTGGCGGCCAGCAGCAGCAGCAGCAGCTAGTCACCTCGGTCCTCGACGCCGCCTCTAGCGCTGTGATTGGAAGCGGGTTGAACCTGCGCAACAGCATCCTATCCTGAACGCAGCGCTGCATGCAGCACACCATTGACTGTGGGCTTGGTCTGTCAGGGTCCAGCCAATCACCACACCATCCCTCAGGCATCTTCGTCTCATCGTCTCGTCCCGTCCGGCCGCCTTTCGAGCAGTCATATCGCCGTCCTGGCTGCAACGTCTGTCCCTCCCCTTTTTTCTGTGCTGTGTCTGTCTGTCTCGTCGTTGTTTTGTAGTTTAGAGAAAAATAGTCGAAAAAAAAAAATAAATAAAAACAAGAAAAAAAAAAGAAAGTAAACCGCGCTTTTGGCGCTTGTCGCCCGCCCAAGTCACGCCCCCATCCCGAAAGGGTAAGAGAAAAGCCAAAGAGGAAAAAAAAAAAAAAAAAAAAAAAAGAACAACTTCCGACGACGAGCTTTCGACCTCGTCCTTTTTCTCCCTTCTTCTCCTCTCCTCAACGACGCGCAGGACGACGACCGACGGCGAAGAAGAAGAAGAAGAAGAAGCAAAGACGCAGCAGGCGACGATACATACCACCGTTCTCGCGGCGCGCGCACTTCAGCCTCCCCCCCTTGCACGCGGAGCGACCAGCCCGCAAGGCAGCTGCTTCCCCAGACCAGAGCTGCGGCAGCCGACGCAGCACAGCAGAGCACACCGAACCCGCCGTTCCTCCCCCCTCCGCGCCTGGCCTGACACACACACACACACACACATACACTCAAGAGACGGACAGACAGCCTCAAGGAGCAGTAACTCTCTGGGACATAGATCCGAACTGGCGACTTATCCCTGCTCCGTGATTTCTCTAGCTCCTCCAATTACATACGCCGGAAGCTTGTTCTTCGTCGTGCAGCCCATCTGAGGTCGCGCCATCCATCCCCCATCACACTTATCCCCACGGCTCGACACCAACGCCCAAGTCCAAACCCGCAGAGCCCCAGGACGGAAAAAAAAAGAAAAACAAAAAGACCAAGAAGGCGAAGGCAGAAAGATAACTGAGAAAAAAAAAAATTAAAATAAACTAAGAATACAGTGCCAGATCGGGAGAGAGACTGCAAGAAGTGAATCGAAGTCGAAGGAACGGCAGACATTAAGCCCTTCACTCGAGTGACTCTGAACGTGTGCTGGAATCTTTGAGAGTGCAGTGCCTGCCTGTTGGCTGTCCTGTTTCATCGCTGATCCATATTATAAAATATATCCCGTTCTGCAACCTCCAAGTCATGGGTGCGTGTCTCCCGGTCGTTTCTTTTTTATTATCATTACTCTTTCGTCCCTCGATTTCTCGGTTTGATTCTGTCTCCGACATATCTTTTTTTCCCCCAACCCCCTTTCCCCCTTTCTCTCTACCTTTCGGCCTCTCCGTTCCCCTTCCTCTCCGCCTGAAGGCTCGCATATGCCGTAAAAGATTGATACTACTGCTTCGTTTTTCTACCCTACTCGGTGCTTTATTGGAGTTGCTGCCTTTTTTTCCATATTTGTTCTCTCCCCAGTCAGCCAATTTCCGCCTGCTCCCGTGTTCCCTAACCCCCTCCAGAGAAGACCCTCCCATCCCTCTCACTTTGCCCTGCCCTATCACTGCTTACCTGCTCCCACACTCCATTTCCCTGGCCTTGGCTTTCGGCTGCTGCAGTTGAGTCAACTCAGTCCCCGTTCTATGAACTAGGCTTCCACGCTATCCCATTACCCACTCCGCAAAGAAAACGTCACCTCTTCTTTCTCTGTTCACTCCATCCTTCCCCTCCTCCTTTCACTGCCATCTATTTCCCTTTTAAAAGCATATCTTCCTTCATTTTTCGTTCCTTTCATTTTATATTAGCCCTCGTTGCTCTATATCCCTATACCTGCGACTTATTCCTAATTTGATACATGCCTAGGTACAGCTGACGTTTATCGACCTTCTCAAGTAAGTCAAGGATCATCGACCTGCGAGTTTTTCTTCCACCCCTCTCCTCTACTCAGTTGTTGTCTTTGGTTGTTATGGCTGGCAATATTCCCACTGTATATTTGGCCAGACCTTTGAAGGCGCTATAATGCTCAAATTTATGAGTGGGATTAGCCAACCTTCTGGGAGCTGAGTATACGTCATTTTTTTTTATTTCTTATGTGGCTCTATTATCCCAAATCTCCTCGTTCTTCAACGGCCCGGATATCTTATCCCCTTTTTTGCCCCCAACACTTCCTTTCCCCCGGCCTCCCGTTTGTCACAGGTCCTATGGGCCTGTCTCCAGCTGGGCTATTTTTATACATGAAAACCAACTTGTGTGTCCATGCCTTCAGTTACCCTGTTGATTGCAGGCATGGATATTTATTTCTTTCTTTTTCTTTCTTTTCTTTTCCTTCTTCATCTCTGAACGCATTTGCCTTTTATCATTCAAAAATATCCCCCTGGTTTAGGCGGTGATAACAGCAAATGTGACACTGTTTGATCAAAATCGACTAACTAAATATAGCGTGAGCGATCACGCTCTCCACGTCGCCGTTCCCGAAGCCCACGTCGGAATCGGCGATCGTTCTCACCCCGGAGCCGTTCCCGCAGCCGTGAAGATTATCGTCGCAGTGATCGTCGATCGAGATCTCCCATGAGCGGTGTGGCTGCTGCATCTGGAGGTTATTCAGGTTCTGCATACGGCGGCCGTAGTGGTCCTCCACCTGCTCGTTCTCTCGAGGATCGTGCCGTTGCCAAGGAACAAATGATGCAATCAGTCCGCGAATCGTCCCAACAAGACCGCCGAGTCTATGTTGGCAACCTATCGTACGATGTCAAGTGGCATCATTTGAAAGATTTCATGAGACAGGGTGAGCCGGGCCAATGCAAGAAAATTCCTGCAATGAAAGGCAATTGATGGGGGTGGTTTATCTTTTTGCCTGCGAGTGTGTTTTGGAGGAGCTTGGCTGACTATTGACTCCTCCCTTGTTTTCTACTATAGCTGGAGAAGTTCTCTTTGCCGATGTCTTATTACTTCCGAATGGAATGTCGAAGGTGGGCGTCATTGTGTAGTTGCGGCTGGTTTCCTGGTTTTCTTTGGCCATTTTGATGAAATGTTGGGTTGACGGGTTGGGGCTTGGTGATTTGGTTTATGTAGGGCTGCGGGTAAGTTACATCTTTTGACTTTTCTTATGCTGTCCCTCTCGATTATAACATCTTTCATATACTAATTAAATGACAGGATTGTGGAATACGCAACGAGGGAGCAAGCTCAGCAGGCTGTTGCAACGCTCAGTAACCAGAACCTTATGGGCAGACTCGTCTACGTCCGTGAAGTGAGTGAAATCTATTGTGTTCACCATTTATTCTAGTATTAATCTTTCCTAGGACCGAGAGGCAGAACCTCGTTTTACCGGCCCGCCTCAACGCGGCGACTTCGGAGGTGGCCGGGGCGGATTCGGTGGCCCTGGTAGTGGCCCTGGTGGTGGTGGCCGCCAGATCTATGTTGCTAACGTTTGTATACCACTTTATATTCATGCTCCGCATTTCAATCATGCTATACCCCGAATACCATAATTGGTTGAGAAGGTATGGGATTTTTCTTGAGGGAGATATGGCTGATTGGTTTTCTAGCTTCCATACAATGTTGGCTGGCAGGATCTAAAGGATCTTTTCCGCCAAGCTAGTAAGTCATGACGAGTTCCTTAACCACGGCATCTTTGATTGGTATGTATGTGGGCAAGAGTTTGAAGATATTAACCATAGTTACAGCCCAACAAGGTGCCGTTGTCCGTGCAGATGTCCACATGGATGCTTCCGGCCGTCCAAAGGGATCTGGTATTGTTGCCTTTGAAAGTCCCGATGATGCCCGCAATGCCATCCAGCAGTTCAACGGATATGAATGGCAGGGCCGTCCACTCGAAGTCCGTGAAGATCGTTACGCCGGCTCTGCTGGCTTCCCTGGCCGTGGGGGTTTTGGTGGTTTTGGCGGTCGCGGTGGATTCGGTGGTCGAGGCGGCGGCTTTGGGGCCCGTGGGGGTTTCGGAGGCTATGGAGGCGCAGGTGGTAGAGGAGGATTTGGTGGCGCAGGCTTCTCTGGACCTGGAAGTGCACACGATGGTACAGCCGCTGCATCCATTCCTGCTAACCCATTTACCGATTATGCCACCTATGGTGGAGAGAGAGGTGTCTCGATATATGTCCGCAACGTAAGCTGGAACTCCCCCATCCGTATCATATCTCCTTTAATCTAACCTTCAATTTAGCTTCCATGGTCAACCTGTAACGAGGACCTTGTGGAACTATTCTCTACCATCGGAAAAGTCGAGCGCGCCGAAATTCAGTATGAGCCTAACGGCCGCTCCCGTGGTACCGGTGTCGTCCAATTTGACACCGCAGACAATGCTGAAACCGCAATCAGTAAGACTATCTTTTGTGTCGCGGTCTGCATTGCAATATATTAACGCAGTAACTAGGCAAGTTCACCGGTTATCAATACGGCGGTCGTCCTCTTGGCCTGTCCTTCGTCAAGTATGTCAATCCAGGACAGAGCCAGGGCCCGGTCCCAGGTCAAGCAACTACCGACCTCAACGGCTCTGGTGAAGCTGCTCCTATTACCCAGGATCAGATCATGTAACAATATGTGGATGCAGATAATAACGGATCTGAAGCAAGTGAGCTAGTGGTGGGGAAGTTTAGAGAAGGGAACGAAGGTTTCAGTTTACAGCCCTGCTAGTTCTTCAAATTATCCACGCGATTTAACATTACACTGAGAATCTGGCGCTGGTGACGTGGCGGTTGACTTTTCTTTTGGATGATAACAGCTACAACAAAAAGGTCATCTGCATTCTTTTACGTCTTTTGATTCATTCTACCATTATCTCCTTTCTTTCTCTGCCAGATATATGTCTCGAGCTTCCAGACCCTGACCTAGTGATGCGTTTTTCCTTTGAATCTGCCCTCTTTTTTCAGTGTTAACCAACTTGTACTATCCTATTATCCCTACCAAGAAAAAAAAAAAATCAATTTCCTTATTATCCATAAAGTTATCACGATCGGAGTAATTTTGCCTACGTATTAATATTACTGAAACAACCCCCCTCTAGGACAGAGGTGAGAGGATAGAATATTGGGCAGAAATTGAGTTTCCTGAAGGTAAAAATGCAGTTATATAAAGTCAACCATGCTAGTGTTGTACATGCAGTATGTCAAAAGAGAGGAAATGAGACCATTTTTCAGGTTTCGTCCTCTCGACAGCCGGTGGCAGCCTGAGTATATATGTGAGTATATGTAGATGCAAACGAAAGTAGGTATATCGCTGAGCAATGCGATGCAGAACGGCACAAACGGGTCAAAAAATGACAACAGAAACAGAAGTAAGAGCAAGAACAAGAGCAAAAGCAGAAGAGGTATAAATAATTTTAATAGGAAGGCAGGATCAGGATCTTTGAGGGAACTGGCCGGGAACTTTCAGGTCGATGGATGTTCGACTCAAGGGTTGGTCAAGGGGTGAAGTCGGGTAAAGGGATGATCTGTTGTTGGTTACTCCGTCGGTGACGATGGGTTCAATATCCCTTCCGTCACCGTCCAGGTGGGGATGTGCGGTTCCGTTCACGCCATCTGGTTTAATTTCGTGGTTTGTTGTGTGAGGGTGGGATGTTGGTGCGGGCTGGTGATGATCATGGTCCGTGAGGTCCCCGAGCGGCGGTCCCTAGGGAGATTCCGAGAGTGGAGAAGGAGTTTGTTGTACAAGGCGGCTAGCATCTCCACCTTGGGAGGATATTGTGATTGGTCGGGGGTGATGGTGTGGTTGCGCCCAGTCTTCATATTTGACTTGCGAGCGACGTCTGTCGAATATTGGTCTGCTGGACCTGGATTCACTGTCCATGGATGCCCGGCTCGGAAGGTCATTTATACCTTGGTTGAAATGCTGGCTCTGTCTCTGCTCATTGTTGATACTGTTGTGGTTGACTGCGTTTGAGATCGGCACAGTATTGCTGATGTCGCGATTCTCAGAGCTAGCGGGTGAGAGAGGTGCGTTTAGATGCTGGTTAATCTGCACATCGCTTGGGAACCGACCAACACTTCTCTGACGTCGCCATTGGGAGCCAGTGGCAGTGGTTGCCTCGCTTGTAGGGGAATGCTGCCTTTGCATCAAATGGTCTGCCGAGTAGGGAGTCTTATCGGCTTCATCTTCGTCCATAACCCCGTCACTACTAATAGAGGCGGTTCGATAGCTGGCGCCACTGTAAGAGCGAGCATGTCTTCGAACAAATGCGTCTCTTGCTGCGCCAGTCTTTTCAGTCAGGGCCTTGATGTCGTCGTACCAGGCTAGCATTGTTTCATGGGATTCAGCACGGAACACCCAAGCATGTCCGCGGTGCATCGATCCCGTCTGACGGCCCTTAAGCATGAACTTGTGGGATGACGATTCAGGCGTTGAGTGGGATCCTAGTTTCTGCTCGGGGAGATACAGAGACATTACAGGGTGCTGGGATGCAATTCGATCTGCCGATTTTAACTCGTGTAAATGAGTCGGTGACAGAACATACCTTTTCGAGATATCGTTAGTGTATATAAAAAGTCGACACCAGGTTTCATAGTACGTACCACCCAGGTGTATAGCTTCGCAGGTACTTGCTCTTCCTCTCCAGCATGCCAGCGCGGACCTCTGCGGCAGCAGGGTGATCCTTTCCAGGGTATGTTATATTTGCCAGATCTCTTAAATCCAGGTCAGGATCGACCATCTGGTCAGTCTGGTCAATGAAATAACGCCATTCATGGTCCTTGGGGATAGAAATAGGTCCTTCCTTGAGCCTCTCAACCGCATGATAAGCGGAATCGGCATCCCGCTTCAGGATGCTGGCGTATACATTATATGACTTCTGTATTTCACCAACCACGATTGATTCAAGTTCTCGACCAGACCTTTCAAGGTTTAGGTACGCCTGGAAGTTTTTCTGTCAGTACGGGAGTAGAAGTTCCTGAGTATAAAATTCTGAAACTTACTCGATGTAGATAGTTCTCCTCTTCAATCTGTCTTTCCAGCTGCCTGTCGACACTCATCCGGAGAAGAAACGGATCACCCTTGCCTGAGGTAGCAGCAGCATCACTGTCTACCAGGCCAAGGGCCTCATGTAGATGCTTGACGGCCTTTCGAGTAACCTCAACCTCCTTATCAACTGTATTCTTAAAGTCACCGGACAGGTTCTTGATTTCCTTAATCTTCTGGCCCAGATCAGCCCGTAGTCCGTTGAGCTGCATGATAATCTCGGTCTCCATCTCCCTAGCCTTATTGGATTCATGCAATGCCTGTTTATGATAGTCCTTTAATATTTCCGTCGCATCCGATATGCCGCCGGAGATTAAAAACATCGGTGGCATGGTTATATTATTTATAGCGTTTGAAGCGGAGATGAGACTCTTCGCGCGCGTTTCACATGAGCGCTGAACATCACGGAAGAATGCGACCAGGTCCTTTAGTACCTTTCTCCAAGCTATATATCATGTTAGATCTGTGTATTCTATACTACCTTTCGAGGCAGACTGACCTTGAAACCGAGCAGCGAGGACTTCAGTCGGGTTCCCGCTCGTTGGGATAGGGACGAAGAATGCGCTGTTGGCCTCGTCCTGCGCAACTCCATACTTCTCCTTCTCGCCCAGGTTCATGCTGCGCACACTGCCGGCCCGGCTGCTCTTGCGGCTGCCTCCCCGCCGCAAACTCGCCTTCTTGCTAAGCGATGGTTTTTTCTTTAGCGTCGAGCTCCGAGACGGGAGCGAAATGGGGTTTGTATTTGCTGTCGAAGCCGGAGAGTCCGTACGAGGACCTTCTCTTACGGAGCCGCTGTCCATCATAGAGCCTCGCCTGCTGACTGAGAGCACTTCCTGGAACCGAGACTGATGGGGAGCAGACGCCTGCTGCTGCTGCTGCTGCTGCTGCTGTTGGCTGAGAGGGGACGCGTCTGGGATGTTGCTGCGGACGTGGAAGTCTGACGGCCCAATTGACGAGTTCGCAATGTACGAAGCAGGGCGCGAGCCGGCCATGGAGTTGTACTCGGTGTTCAGCTGTGTATGGTCGACGTTGGCCATGGAGCTGGCCATGGTGTAGCTGGCGGTGTCGTGAGGTGCGCTGCCGGGTCTGTTTGCCATCGGCGACGGCGATGTCTCTGGCCGGCGAGAGAGAGCCCGCAGGTCACTTCGGCTTGCGGTCCGCTGTACACCGCTGTGTATCCCTGTGTATGTCTCGGTATATCTTCGTATATAGTAGAGTAGTTATCCAGCGACTTTGTTGTGGCCGTTATTTAGCGATCCTTGACCCCCGCGAGTCCAAGGGGCAACCAACAACACAGGCAATCGAGGCCAGCGGCAAGCTTGAGACGGTACTATGGCAGATGACGACGGTGCAAGGAGCTGTGAGGTGCGTTTCTTCTCTGTTTCTCTGTCTCTCTGCTATTCTAGTGGTTTGTTTCTGATTCTTAAGGAGTGCGAAGGATGGCGGAGGAGGAAGAAGACAAAAAAAAAAAAAAAAAAGGAGAGAAAGGAGAAGTGGAAGAGAGCCGAAGGCGATGACGTCGTTTGCCCAGATGGTGGGTGGCCTCCTTTTTTGTTTACTCCGCGAAGAAGTGCTTGAGAGGGACAGAGAGCCGGTGGAAGGCGATGAAGGGGTAGATAGAATAGTAGATAGACGGTAAACATGCGGTGGTAGCTACAAAGTGACCCCCCTACGATACGGCGGTTGACGCTGCTTATACTCCCGCTTGCTGCTGCTGCTGGCCTGATCCTCTAGTGACGGCTACAGCTACAAGCAGCCACAGTGCGAGATCTACCAGCTAGACCGCAGCCGCCCGTTGATCTCGGTTCTTGCAAGGTTGGGGAGGCTGAACGATATCTGGTGTCATTACTCTGCAGCAAGCAGTGTCAATGAACAACTTCGTCCCTGACCTTTGCCTGAACAGCCACCTTTCCAACGTCATCATTTGTCTTTTTGTCTTTTTGTCTTTTCCTTTTCTTGTTCTCGGAAGACTTCAGATCGTGGCTGTACAGTCATGTGATATCAAAGTCGGGTGCGAAGGGCAGGGATGTTGGATGCTGTTTGCTGCATAGAGAGACCTTGGGAGAGAATGACAAGCCGGAGGGCCGGTGGAGAGGCCGGTGGGCAGGCGGAGGGTGTGGTGGCACTGTATAGGAAACGCTGACTTGACTTGACATTTCATGTCTAGGTGTAATTGTAAGAGGGACAAAAAAAATAAGAAAGAGAGAAAGAGAGAAAGAGAGAGCCGACTGGTTTAGACTCGGAAATATACTACATATGGACATGTAACGGTGCAGGGCTGTGTGCTTCTAATCCTACGAGAGAGGAGTAGTCGGGGAGGCAGATGCTTGGGTTACGGGGACATCGATCCCGTAGTTCTGTTTTATCCGCTCTCGCCGTCTCTCTGCAAATCCGGGTGCCTCGATTCCTGCGGACGGTTAGCTATCATCAATTGCAGAGATATAGACAGGTACAGCTGCAGAATAGCCACGAGGTGCGGGCCTGACATACCTCTTCGCTCACCCAGCTCTGCAATTGTCTCCTCGCCAGGACTTCGGAAGTTCTTCCTGAGGGCGGTTCTTCGGTCGTATTCATCGACGTTAGGGTCGGCAATCTTGCCCGCTATGCTTCCTCCACTGTACTCAAAAACACCCAGCAGTGTAGCCAGTGCAACTCCGTATCCGATCATGGCCGGGAATGTTCGAGCTAGAGGGAAACACACGTTAAAACACAATGCTCCCTGCAAGTCCTAGAAACGATGGCAAAAAGGACTCACCTCGGAATCCCACAAGAGAACCAGCAGCAAACCCTCCGTAGACCGAGTTCCAGTAGTCTTTCTTTGTCCGCAGGTTGGCAGAGGCAGTCTTGACAAACTCGTAGGATCCTCCCATGGCAGCTACACTCGCACACACAAAACACATCAGCATCACTTCTTACCGGCCGTAGTTTGCATCAATTCACCATGCAATGACAGCACATCAGCAGAATCAACATACCGAACAAGAAGATCGTGCTGCCGGACCTGGTGAAGACGCCCCAAGGGCCGACGTTCTGCTTCTGGAGGGTATTCTGGACGGCGGAGGTGAACAGACCGACGCCGCCGGTGACCATTGTCGTGTTGATGGCGCGCTTGAGCGCATCCTGGGGGTGATACACGGGAGCCTCCTGCTGGCCGGCCATCGTTGCTGGACGAGCGAGACGTTTGCGGGCGAGTCTGGCGGTTGCGGGCGAGTTTTCGACGTCGTTTGATGTTTCGTCGCTGGCGTTGCTGGTTTTTCTGCCCTTTTGGGACGAGGCTTGGCGCGCGGACTTGACGACGACGAAGAATCGACGACGACGAAGGATGAAACGACGCCGGCTCGCTGATGGAATTGTGCCTCTGTTCACTCTCTAGGTTGATGACTGACGCCGCCGACGATGTCCTGAGCCGCTGCTTGTCCTGCCCTGCCCGACCGTCACTCGTTGCTGCTTGCTTGCTGCTCGCACCGCTGCCGCTGTACCTCCCCGCGCCCAGTCAATCCAGCCCGGTTCATCTACCCGCCAGGCCAGCAAGCTCCCTTCACGCCCGACCAGCACTGCTGCCACCCTCGCTCGTGCTTTAAAAGGCTGCCCGGAGCCTGTCGATCCTCTCGCTGGTCGAAAGAAACAACATACAGCCGCCAAAGTTGTGCTCGAGAAGCTCGTCTGCTACGGTTCCTAGATAGGTAAACACCGGGCTGAACAAACCCCCCATATCGAGCTACGCCAGACACACCGCCAGCTTGCGAGAGCTGGAAGAAACGCTTATATGGCTTTACCGGCCAAGCTGGGTATGTCCGCAGCATCTTCTGCCTTTCTAGAGTCCCGGACGCTGACCTGAATGCCCTCCCCCGGGTGCTGCGCAATCTAGGCAAAACCGCTCCTCTGCTCATACAGGATGTCCTGCACCATGACCCAGCGAGCCCTACTCGGCCGCAGTTCAATATCCTGAAAGACGTGCCACCTATCTTCTACGATAAGTCTACATACCCGGACTACTCCGACTCGAACGCTTGTGTCCATCGCTTCATCACAAAGCCTCACCAGTCAGTGCTCCCGGCGATCGACAGCCAGCGTGTTGCAGGCGCCAGATACCAGGTCTCGTCGGTATGTCAGAAGTGTCGACTTCATCTCGAGCTTGCAGTTGTCTTCAAGACACAGTTGGCCTGTCGACCAGGGACTGTGCACCACTTTTGCTACTTTCCCAAGGAGTCGGCGGATAGGCTCAAGACCGTTGCCAGATCGCCGGGACAAGCTCTAGAGGTATACGTCTACAGCTGTACGCAAACCCAATGCTCTGCCACAGTTCACCTGAAGCTTTGGACACCCCTTATCAAGCCAGAATGGGTGAGCTTGTTGACGGACGAAGACATCCTGAAGAAACGAGTAGACGACGCCCTAGCCTTGGAACCACAACGGTTGGAAGGGATAGGCAGACCAACACCGTTGGTCGTCCTCACGCATCTCAAGACATACATCGACAATACTTTGCATGATGAACAGCGCAATAGATCAATCAATATCATGAACAAGAAGTTCACAGTCTGCTTTGGCACCGGTGGAGAAGCCTGCAAGCAACTATTTGAATACCTGGGCTTTAAGTTAGCAGTATGTCATTTCATGACTCGCCTCCGTACTTCTCTTCTTCTTCTCTTTAATGCATGATATCTGACTGTTTTTTTACGTCGCAGAATGATCGCTGGGAACCACCGCGGCCCGATACAAAAGCGCTAAAGCCATACACTGATCCGTTAAATATCTTCTTGGACAATATCTCATTCGAGCTTCTGGTGCTTATCAGCCAGCGGCCACAACATGAGACAGAGGGCCAAGGGGGAAATATAGCTTTTACGCCTTCTATAAGCCAGTTTAACCTGCTGCTCGGTACAACAGACTGTCAGTATAACACATCATCCCTATTTACCTAACATCGACTTACGCCCTTTTACAGATCCCAAAACCCGCGCTTTCCCCAATAGCTCTCAATTAAAAGCTCCGTATGTTGCCTTCTTTTGTGTATATGAATATTCCTGCTCTAACCAGTGTATAGCTTCTATGAACATCTAGGGGCTGTCAGCGACATGTCTAATGAACTGATCATTGAAGCCTATCGCCAGCAAAACAGAATTATACCATCACGAAATAGCTACCATTTCAGATGCTTACGGTCAATTGGACACTGGAGAGACCCTGTCGATGGCAAGACAATAAATGATTTTGTTGAGTTAGAAACAACGAACGGCAAGTATGCCGACGATGATGTACCTGATTCTTACTCATATTTCAACCTTGACTATTACCGAGACTTTGCTCTAAGCGATGATTCCATCATCGGATCGTTCTATGCTCGGCTTGAAGATACTCAAAATGATATGGAGCCACGAAAACATCTCTGGAGAATAGGCGACTACCGCAAGAGCGAAAAGATAAAGGCCGCTGCAGAAGAGAGTGCGTGTCTTTCCTTCATTCTTGTTAATTTCCCCCTTTGCATAAAGCTAATACATGTCCTAGGAGTGACGACCGCTGAGCAAGCTGAAGTATTCCTGGGAGTCCATGCTGATACCCCTGATGATTTCGTGATTTCGATGTATACTGCAAAGGTATGTCTCCTTGAACCGTATCTTAATACACTCTCTTACTAACCATGATCTAAAAAACAAAAATTAGATTAGCGATAGTCCTGACAGCAAAGAGGTAGCTAAACGAGCTGTTCGACTTATCGCAGATAGCCGAAAGTCTGAAGCCCTACAACATTTTCTCAAGACGGGCGAAGCAGCCTCTGCCCAAATGGATATTGGGGATGCATTCCGTTTGCTCCAGATCCCCGATAGATCGGTAGATGATGCTGCTATAATAGCTGCATACTCAGTATGTTGCTCGGAAGCTCCCGAACAGATCGATACATATCGACAAGCACTTGCTGTTATTGCCGAGGAGAGTGGCAGCGCGGTTATCCGTAGCATGCTGCTTGACGATAGCGCCCCGGCGAACCGCGCACTGTTGGACTGGCCGGTCGGACTTCGAAATATTGGTAACACCTGTTACCTGAACAGTTTGCTTCAATTTTACTTTACCATCCAGCCTTTCCGGAATATGGTACTGGATCTTGACCGGTATAAAACTGAACTTGATGAGGAGGTGATTCGGAATAAAAAGGTTGGATCGCGAAAAGTATCTCTTTTAGAGATCCAACGCTCACAGAAATGTTAGTTCCTCTTGGCCTTGATGACACTTGTATGCAGCAGCTAACTTTTGTTTCAATTACAGTCCTTGTGCAATTGAAAGCTCTGTTCAACGACATGATTACTTCCCCTGATGCGTTCGTAACACCGACCCAAGAGCTTGCTAGGCTGACGTTGCTCAGTTCCTCAAGTGAAGCTGCGTTTCGGCGTAAATCTCTATCAACTCACAAGATATCAGAGTTAGGGGAGATTAATGGGATGCCCATCATGGGCCCTGTCGGTCCTCCAGCTCCAATCCCTGAAGAGAAGTCTACACCGAGTAGCAGCTCTCCAGAAAAGGAGGAGTCGGCTAAAGAAGATGTTGGCGTCACCCCTTCTACAGGAGCTTCCAATGAGCTAGAGTCTGGCAACGCTTCAGACCAAACTGTGGTGCCTACTGTTGAAACAAAAGAAGTCACCTCATCCTCCAGCGAGACCAGTATTACACCTGAGCACCCGGTATCAGAGGCTATTGTAGCCCCTAACAGACCACCACCAGTTCCTCCACGGCCTGCTCCACGGGTTGACAACGAGCAGCTAATTCGAGAAGAAGTTGAGTTGGGTGCCCAGCAGGACGTCACGGAAGTTATCAACAACGTGCTCTTCCAAGCTCAGTGCGCAATTAAGCCAACCAAGATCGACGCAGACGGGAATCAGATGGATTTGATCATGGAGTAAGTGATAGCTCTCAGTGCTTTAAGTTGATGAACATACTAACTCTTTGATACAAGTCTGTTCTATGGACAGACCAAATCTTACATCACTGCAATGAATGGTATACGTTCTAAAAACGAGTTCTGGTCAGATATCAAAGTCGATGTCGCCACTGGCTCGAGAGACATCTATTCTGCTATTGACGGTGCTTTTGATAGACAAAAAGTACATGTTGATGGTGCGGACGCAGAACAGTATGGAGCCATCAGCAAGATCCCACCAGTACTACAAATTCAAGTGCAGCGTGTGCAGTTCGATCAGGTTAAGAAGTCATCTTTCAAATCCACTCACCATTTAGAGCTAAAGGAAACAATATACATGGACCGATACATGGACGTCCCGGAACATGATAATATGGGTCTATATAAACGACGCCGAGAAAAGTGGGCATGGAACGACGAGCTTAATGGGTTAAAAGTTCGGCGGGAGGAGCTACTAAGCAACAATGTATTATCTCCCTCTACTAAGATAAAACGACTGTTGGCTAACTTCTCATTAGGAATCCCTCCCCGACCTTTTTCAAGATGCCCGTGACAAAGTCCAAGACTTGATGTTGATGAAAGACGATCCTGAAATGGGAAATGATGCCCTAGACATCGATGAAGGGGTATTGGCACACCTTTCGAATTTGGAAGTAATGACAAGAAAGGAACTCATTCGTAAGTGGAATTCCAGTTGCTTTTTTCGCTTTCCACTGCAGTACTAACTTAGCATGTAGGCATTGATTCTCGGATAGAACAACTTGCCCATTTGATAGATAATCAGTTCAACGATATGAAGTCTCTCCCCTACCATCTCTATGCGGTATTCATTCATCATGGATCCGTGGAATTCGGTCACTACTACATTTACATATTTGACTTTGAAAAGAAGATATGGCGAAAGTATAACGATTCCGAAGTAACCGAGGTCCACAGCACGGCAGAAATCTTTAGTGATCGCAACGTTAAGAACCCGCCAACCCCCTACTTCCTTGTTTATCTAAACGACGGGTTAAAGGAACGACTGGCCAAACCTGTGTGTCGTCACATTGAGGAGCGTCCGGCACAGACCACCTCGGCGGCAGATAATTCAAAATCAAAACCCGGCCGAGAACGTGCAGGTGACAGATCGGATGTAGAGATGACCGACCTACCTCCCAGCTATGACGAGGCGCAAAAAACAGCCCCAGGTAGGGACAGATCACACCCAGACAGCCAACAGAGCTTCCATCAAGGGAGCAAAGGCAGTATTCCTATCCGGGGAACCTGGGAAAGTAACCATGCTGACCGGCCTGAACACGCATGGTAGACGAGAAAGCCATTTTGACGGGCCCAGCTGCGATGGCGAAGAAGAAGCTATCGCCATCTCCAGACCGCAAGCGATTAAAACGAAAGGGCGCCGAAAGTGAGGAACACCCGACTGTTGCATCGAAGAACTAACCACATTACTGTTTTCACGACCTGAAACCGTATACCCTACTCCCCCCTTCCATACCGAATCCATTATTATGACTATTCAACGCCCATACTATAAGTCTATTGCCCCTCCGATACCATAGAGAAATCTCTGAGCACCATTTTATTTCCTTGCCTTCGTACTCTTCTTGATATGGATATCCCTTTGTCTCCAGTAAAAGCGCTTATCGAATATTCCAGCGAACATTAGACTTGCATTCCTTCACAGTGTCAGCTGTTCCTTGCCAGGTGGTGGCTTTGGTGTATATAACTCCTTAGCATAGGAAGGGAATAAGAGCCGTCATTCCCGCAGAGAGGATAACAGCGAATCCCTGATCTTGCAGCCCCTATATCTTATTTTTTCTAGCTGACCATCAAGAATTGCAGAATAGGGGTTTCTCGATTACTAATACAAACATCAAGCAGTCTTCTTATCGTGTTTGATAACTGCAATGAGGGGAAATATCAAACACAGAAGCGCGCCAGCAGCAACGGCCCCTGCAAAGCACTGTGCTGGTTTAAAGTCTACCCGACCAGGAGTCACGTTGACTAAGGCACCCGCGATAGGTGAACCAACGAGAACGCCAACGCCAGCAAACATCCACCCCATACCCATGCGTGTACCGATTACGTTCATGGTTGGGGATAGTACGGGATGTGAAATTGCTGCGCTTGGGGCTGCAACCTGCACGCCCGAGACTATGCCATACATTAAAGTGAAGCCCAAAAAACCCGCGACATTGTGAACAGCCGTCCAGCAAAACAGAGCAACTGTAGTCCCTACTGTTGCGGCAATATATACCTGCAGAGAACCAAAGCGGCCTGCAGCTAACATGGGCAGGGTACGTCCGATGATGGATGTAATGCTCATGTATACCAGGTACGCGAATGCAAAGCTGCGGGATTGATGCAAGGCCTCTGTCGCATACATCGGTATATAAAAGGGCGTAATATAGAACGCAATGTAGTTGAGAAACATGGCGATTGAGAACAGTAAGAAACTGGGCTCACGAAGTGCTTTCAGATCAAACATAGCTCGTCGATGTTGGGGTTTGGGAGCCTTTGAGCGATAAGGGAGCAGAATTGCTAGAGCCACGACTGATAACACAAGAGTGACCAGAGCAATCGCACGGACAGCCCAGCCAAACCCGATTTGAGGCTCCAGGTCACGCAGCATGAACGTATAGACGATACCACCCATGCCTCCACCTGCGTTCACGCAGCCAATTGCCCAGGGACGAACCGAGTCTGGGAACAGTGTCGAAACAAATGCCAGGGCCGGTACATAGAGCAGACCAGAACCGAGACCAACACATAAGCCCTGAGCGAGAAAGACCTGCCAGTATGCAGTAGCCAGCGATAGTGTGCTCATGCCAAGGACGACGAGAGTACAACCGAGTGTGAGCATCTGGCGCAAATACCCTGCATCGAATAGAGGACCGGTGAAAACGCCGAGGACAATGACCAGGAACACCTGGAAGCTACCAATCGAAGAGATGGAGCTGGGAGAGCTGGTGGAAAGCAAGCTGCTAACGTAGTACTGGTTGAACGCCCCGAAAGTCTGCGTTAGGCCCCTAGTTCTTGCATTCGTCAGTTCTGATAAGACATAAATTGTTGTTTTATCCAGACCGTTATTTACCATGCGTTCATAAACAAGAAAAACGAAGCAAGGACATAGATCCATGCCTTGAAACCGCCTTTTGCCTCGTTATTGTTTCCCGCTTCTAAATTATCATCCACTACTGATGGCGGGGTGGTATCACCTCCCTTTTTGACACACGCGGTTTGGTCCGGACGATGGCAAGTGTTGGTGTTTTGCTCAATTATGGGCATTTTGCCTCGAGAGAGAAGGGGCAAAGATTAGAGGTAGAAGAATTATGTACTTAGATGTTTCAAACGGGACAGAAAAATGCGGTACCTCGACTTATCAACTATCATTTGTGTCTTGATACTGTGAATACACAAGATAGGATAATGGTAGCACATCTGTTTTGAGATATGTTCAAGTAACAATGAAATACAAAGGAGAATTTATTAGTATCGCCGATGTAACAGCCGATGAAGTGAGATTTAGTGAGCTAAAATTAAGATAAGTACAATTGAGATCACAGAATAAAAAATGCAAGCAGTCTGATGCATTGACATGATGGTGTATCTAGTCTTTCATACGGTGTGCATGGTCACACTACTGTATGTAACGGTCGGCCCGCATTTTATGTCACAATTGGTACAGAAAATAATAATGGGTATAGCTATAAGTGGGTATCAATTACATCCTCCATCAGTTTAGAAGAAACATTTTATGAAGATAAAAGAGAAGTTAGTACTAACTATAAAGGATTTCGAGGGGAATTTGTGCCAATATCGAACTACTAAAATGCATCCAGAGTTGGACTCTTTCTATACACGTGAACTTTAATTATTGAGCCGCACTAAAAATAGCTTAACTCTAACTTTATCTCTCCTCAACTCCTTCAACGTCGATATATACTCGGATAACAGTATCTTCATCAAAGATACGGAGTATCAGCAGTTGCACTGGACAGTACACATGCTCTTGATTTAAATTTACAAAACATCTGAGCTCATGAAGTGGGTTACCCTTCCCGGCATCACCACCGTCACACACTGTCGCTCATCGATATTATTATCAACCCACACCTGAAGTAGGAATTCTGCAAAGTGCCAGTTAATCGCGAAAATGTTGCAGCATTACGGCAAAATATCTGCGCTCTGCCCATTTAGTTAATTAAGAGTCCTGGTTCCTGCTTTCTTCCCCAGTCATGTAATTCGGGTCACAACGGACAATAAACATTTTCTTGGCTTCTTTTAATTCTGGTAGTTGCCATTTGGTAGTGTGGCCTTTTTGTTTGTGGAGATACCCTTCTTCAAGAATATGTAGTGGTTGACTTCCGTATAAAACAGTTGCACGGAAGTGTATGTTGACATGATGCGCGAATCCGAGACCGGTGTGATACGCCATGAAGACGCAACATTTTGGTATCACACTTTTAGCCGCAAGAGCCCCCTGGTCCGGGCAGTACCAGGCGCGATTATAGTGGTTGTGGACTTTCGCCTTCCGTCTCCTACCTAATATAACGGAATGGCTGGAATGATCTATTAATGTGTGTTTTCTTCACTCCAGTGGCAAGCGCATTCTACGATCTGTTATGATTATGTAATGCATGCAGGTGAGAAGTTGTTGATATTACCGTATTAGGAAGGCTTGATCAAGAGCGGCAATAAGCGGCAGTTTGAACATCCGCAGCACGTGACTATGGCTAGATGCGGATTTCCTGACTAAGCAAAATGCCGATTTTGCCGAGGCTCAAAAAAGGGCGCGAAGAAGCGACTTCGAGGAGACGCAAAGAAGGGACGCGAAAGCAGAGAAAGGAGGAAGTAAGAGAGCAAGACAGTCCCAAAGAGAGAGCAGAAGTACGTAAGGTAGTTTTGATTGTCGTATTACGTGAAGGGCAACTTGTCCTTGCTGTATCCTTGTCTTCGGCGTTTGCGTGCGCTGCGGTTAAGTCTTCGGCCCGCACGGCCGATACTCGAAAAGAAATACACGGAAATTCCAGCCTTCCGCCAAGAGCATACTGAGGAGGCAGTACATATTCGCCGAGCTTCACGCGAGCAAGACACCACCGCCTCCAACCACTAACCACCACCAACGGCAGCAGTCAGACGCAGCAGAGAAAAGGAAGAACATCGAAGCATAAGAGAGGGACCGGCGCCTTGATAGATTTGCTGTTTTTTCCGCATTCGACTTGAGTGACAATGCCTTTTCACGCTGCAAAGACCTGCCTCCGCACGGCGGGGAGGTTCACTGCTAACCCAGCATCAGTATGAACTGCCACCCAATTTAAGGGACCTTGATGAAGACATATCTAGCTGACTGGATGTGACTTATTTGCAGAGCCAACACTTCCTCGTTCGTGCCTTTTCGAGCACCGTTGCTCGATTCGAGATCAACAAGGTCTACCCCTCTGCCAAAGAGGCGATCAAGGACATGAAGTCCAACTCGACCGTGCTGGCTGGTGGATTCGGTCTTTGTGGTATTCCTGGCACCCTGATCAATGAGATTCACTCTACTCCTTCCATCACTGGCTTGACTGCTGTCAGCAACAATGCCGGTATCGATGGTGCGGGGCTTGGTCTTCTGATTGCCAGCGGACAGATCAAGAAGATGATTGCCAGCTACGTTGGAGAGAACAAGTCTCTTGAGCAAAAGTACCTTTCTGGAGAGATTGAGCTGGAGCTTACTCCTCAGGGTACCCTTGCTGAGCGTTGCCGATCTGGCGGTGCTGGTATCCCCGCCTTCTACACCCCAGCTGCCTTTGGCACCGTTGTTCAGACCGGTGACCTTGCTGTGAAGAACAACCCGGATGGATCTGTTGCCACCTACGGAACCCCAAGAGACGTCAAGGTCTTCGATGGCAAGAGCTATGTTATGGAAGAGTCCATCAAGGGAGACTATGCGCTGGTCAAGGCTTGGAAGGCAGACAAGCTTGGAAACTGCCAGTTCCGATACTCCGCTGCCAACTTCAACGGTGCCATGGGCCGTAACGCAAAGATCACCATTGTCGAGGCTGAGAACATCGTTGAGGTCGGCGAGATTGACCCAGCTGCCGTCCACCTTCCCGGTATCTACGTCAAGCGTGTCATCCAGAGCAAAGCCGAGAAGCAGATTGAGAGACTCACTTTCGCTAAGGAGAATGAGGATACCGCCGCTCTCGGCAAGGGCGAAACCGCCAGCAAGAGAGAGCGCATTGTACGCCGTGCGGCTAAGGAGTTTAAGAACGGAATGTACGCAAACTTGGGTATCGGTATGCCCATGCTTGCTCCCAGCTTCGTTGACCCATCAGTCGAAGTCCAGCTTCAGTCTGAGAACGGTATCCTCGGTCTTGGACCTTACCCCAAGGAGGGCCAGCAGGATGCTGACCTGATCAACGCGGGCAAGGAGACTGTCACTCTTCTCCCTGGCGCCTCCATCTTCGGAAGTGAAGAGTCTTTTGGAATGATCCGAGCTGGACGTATTGACTTGACTATCCTTGGTGCCATGCAGGTCAGCGCCAAGGGAGATTTGGCCAATTGTAAGTTTATTCTTTCCGCCTCTTCCTCCTCCCACCTTTTTTTTCTGATTTTGCCCAATGCGTATGTATCTAACGCTTCCAATAGGGATGCTTCCAGGTAAGGTCAAGGGCTTCGGAGGAGCCATGGATCTCGTCTCCAACCCTACCGCCACTAAAGTCGTCGTCACCATGGAACATACCGATAAGAAGGGCAACCCCAAGATTCTCAAGCAGTGCGAGTTCCCACTCACTGGCCGAGCTTGTGTCAGCCGAATCATCACCGAACTCTGCGTCTTTGATGTTGATTTCGCCAACGGCCTTACTCTGATCGAGTTGGCTGATGGCGTTACCGTTGAGGAAGTCCGCTCCAAAACCGAAGCTCCCTTCAAGGTAGCTGATGACGTTAAGCCAATGTTGTAAGCGAAGAAAGCGCTGAGTTTCTTGCTGTATATACCATGGTTGTTTTTCTTGTATTTCCTAGTTCATTTGTGTTGTTTCCTGGGCATATGGGATGTACTTGACGAATCTTTTCTGGGCGAATCTATTTTGACATATATATATATATATACCTAAAGTGTGTGATATATTCATCAATTAATATTCTATAAAATTCAGGTGTCTTTCAAGACATAGTTTTACATGCTCCGCTGTATCTTACACATTGACATCCCTTACTCCAGACCCGCCTCTTAAACACTTATACAAATGACCCGCAACTGCCTTCCTTCCTGACCTTCTACTTCAGCCTTACTGACCCCCCGATCCTCCTACGCAATCGTGCAAATGTTGATCGATGCGCAGCTTCGTCAAATTCCTTTATCAGCCGGTCGTAGTGCTGTGGCATACTGGTGGGGTACCGCACGTTTCGCCGAAGGGGATATGCTTTCTGGTATTTATTATCCAAAAACGACTGTAGCGCTTTTATATTATCCTGTGATAGTAGAGGAGGCTGGAGTGACGCAGCGCTCTGTGATTGTGGTTTGGATCGCGAGAAAAAAGATGTAATGTAGGACGTGAGAGAGGACTCGGACTGAGGGCGCGGAGGCTCAAGCCGTGACTGGAGGTATCTCTGGACCGAAACAGACTCTGGTCGAATGGGATCCTTGGGCCATCTGAGTATGAGCCGTTGGATCTGCCCGACTGTGTTTGGAGGGAGCTATTTGAACTTGTTAGTATACTGGTTCTTCACTCACATCCCGGCCAATTGGATCACCTCATACCTTGGACGACATGTTTTCCTGGCCCTGTCTCAGACTGTCCCTGGGTATATACAGCCTTCACTCCCTGTTATCTGGCGTGTATCAATGCTGCCTCCATCGTCTTCCAATCCAATTACTTCCAATCCATCCATTTTGACCGCATGGAAAAGCCAAAACGTCGGAATAAAGTTGTCCCGTGACCTTCCACGTGACTGTGGCTTGTTTCGCCCTTTTTCGACCGCAAAGAAGCTGAAGCAGCAGAAGATAAGAAGACGAAGAAGACGAAGAAGAGACGAACGAAAGGCGCCGGCTTTGCTCACTTGCTTCTTCTGCTACGTTTTGTTTTGCTGATAGAGAACGTCTCACTACGCAGTTGGTTTTACCCTGAGAGAACCCTCGAATACCACAATCTTCGCTCCAGCCTGCTGCTCGGGGGCGGCTGTGGACGAAGGGCCACTATGACTTCACATCGATATGAGCCCGTAAGTCCCCCAAGGCACCCGCAAAAACCATCGCATCAACCTGGCCTCTTGGGGGTGCTGTCACGGCGGTTTGGAGACCTCTACTGACCACGGCGCGTCTGCCTTGCAGGTAAATACTCGCAGCGAAGACGACGCTGTCTCTTCTCAAGCCACACAGCAGCAGCCTATCCCGTCATCCCCTCCACCCTCCTTTCATTCGCGGACACCATCCCCAGCATCTCGCCGCGTGCTATCCCAGGACCCTCTGAACTCAGACGCGGATCGAACACTGGCTGATGCCTTTGGCGATGATGACGGACACACCGATGACGAAGAAGGGGCCGATGACAGACAGCGGCTGATGAGGGGGAGCCCTGCCAACACGACGCCAGACATCGACCCGTCAGAAGCGCCAGCAGGGAGCAACAGTGCTCAACCAGCAGGACGACCCAACGCCTCAACATCTCGAGTAATCCGAGGCGCCAACGATGGAGTGTTTGCGAATCTTTCGGCCAAGCCAGAGCGAGGAGGCGAGAAACTCGACGATCTACCACCGGTAAGCCCCTGACCAAAAACCTTTGCTTTTGAAGGCGTTAAGAAGAGATTATATGGATGTATGACTGACGATGAGTTGTAGACATATGAACAAGCAGCGGCAGATGCTGCTCCTCCGTACTGGGAGACCACTATCGTGGCTCCTGGCATGTCATCGGACGAGGTTTACGTTGAAGGCCTCCCCGTCGGCTCCGTCTTCTCGTTTGCCTGGAACGGCATGATCTCGACCTCGTTTCAGCTCGTCGGCTTCCTGCTTACCTACCTCCTACACACCACTCACGCCGCCAAGAATGGAAGCAGAGCCGGCCTCGGTCTTACCATGGTACAGTACGGCTTCTACATGAGAAACACAGACGGCTACAGCCCTCCCGACTCGGACGCCGGAGATGACGGATACGTCAACCCACCAGACCCAAACAGCCACAACTTTAACCCTAGTGCCGTCGACGGCTCCGGCGGATCAGGGTCATCATTCCATGGCCTCACCACCAGCGACTGGCTCTCCTATATCCTCATGGTTGTTGGCTGGTTCATCCTTATCCGTGCAATCAGCGACTATCTCAGGGCACGAAGACACGAACAGTTAATCCTCCAAAGCCCTAACCGTGGCCTCCCCGTCCCTATCATCGCCGAGAATGAACGATCAGAGACTGCAGTATAAAAGTCCCGACAGGAACCGCGGAATTTACATTTTTCTTTCATTTCTTCGTCACCCTCTTTTAACCAAGTACCTTTATACGATCGGGAGTCAACGACAGGCGGAGGAGCACGGATACACCAGGCCATTTTTTTCCTCTTTTTTTTTTTTTTGTTTCCATCTTCTGTTTGAATCATCATTGTCTTTCTTTTGGGGGAGTTTTTGGAGCTGAAGGCGTAATAATTGTTTTCCGACTGATCCACTGGTCCTTGTCATACTATATATCTATCATTTGCTTGCTTCCCTTGATTCTGCTTGAGCTTCTTCTTACGGTTCCAGACCCTCTCCTTGCACTCTCCCTGCCCTCTCCTATCTCCTATTGTCCATACTCACAGCCATAGCACAGGCACAGATATATCTCCTTCTTGTCATTTAATCCAGCTATCCACAGCCTGTCCTACTCGAGCACCCAGCAGACTGGCCTGATTGATAACCTGATCTTTCACCTCGCGCAGGCCCTGTGATCAAATAGTCATACATGAAATAGTCTACATGCATGCATGCATGCATATTTACTTCATCGCGAGGCGCAGTCCAGGCATCAGCATAACCACTACTGACAGGGTGCATATATCCACTGTGGCTTTCGTGCTATTTATACTGAAATCGCAACATCTTGATATCAAACTTGACTCTCTTTCCTGCTCTCTCCCTTTCTTTATTTTTTTTACACTCGGGCTCTTGTCCATGGTGAATCAGGCCTCGTTAAGCTGATTTCAGCCATTGGCTCTTTGTCTTCATCCTCGTCGTCGGGCTTCAGCTGTAGCTATCCAGTAGTATTGGCATCTTGGTACGGCGTAGGTGAATAGCAAACTCGCGGCTGAGCCTGGACGTAGACGCGAAAAAGCAATAAATAGCTGCCCTCGCCCTCTTCATCATCATCATCTTCATCATCATCATCATCTTCTTCTTCTTCTAATTCTGTCCTTTCCCTTCGCTTCTTGGAGAACCGCGTTGGGCTTCGGGCGCCTCAGCCACAGCCAACCCAGCTAGTTAGTTAAAGCCTGCAAAACTCCGCCTATAACTATCTTATCGGCAAACTTCTCCCCTCCAGCTGGACATTCCACCCACCGTCCAAGAGCTGTGTGCAAACGACCGATGGACGGCGCTCCCGTCGAGGCTCGCTCGCTGGGGTCCATCGTCAGCCTCGCCTCGAATCCGCCGGCATATCCCAGGAATCCAACGCAGAAGCCGCTGGAGCCGCTCGTTCTGTACATTGTTCGCGTGCCCGGCAGCAAAGGTGAGATCGGACGGAACCACCTAGCAACCAGCTCACAGACTCTTGATACTAACACGAAATATCTACGTAGACGTCTTTCTCTCGCCGCTGAAACCGCCGACAAAGTCCAGTCTCTCTCCCGAATCTCTAAATGCGTCCTTATACTTCATACATGTGGCAGGGCCGCGGGACGAAGAAATCCTAGAATCTATAGAAAAAGAACGGCATACCCAGCAACAACAGCAGCAGCAACAACAACAGACTACGAATCCAATACCGCAAACAAGCAAACTCGCGATCCTAAATCGGACTCGCAGGAAACCGGTGCCTGGAGTTGCTACGGCGATCGATGCCCAACAGGAAGCGGCCCCTCCTCCTCTACCAACCCGACCCCAACATATAGCTCAAGATCCAGAGCAAAATGCAGAAATAAGACGCAGGAGGGAGCAGGAGGGCCTAGCACCAGGGAGTGTAACTCCGGTTCATGAGCATTCTCCTAGCAGCGTGTCAGGGTCGCCAGGCCAGCCGCTATTGGAGCCGCAACCACCGATTCTCCCACCTCGACCACTCCCCATTCAGCCTGTTGATGACGACACACGGCGGTGGAGTGCCCAGGTAACCGCTTCAATATCCGCTATAGGGTCGCCGCAGTTGCAGAGTCGGCGCGATCAGGCATCTGGAACAACAGTGCGAGCCAGCTGGGATGGCAGCAGGAGGCCATTCTTCCAGCCTGAACTCACACCACGCCCTCAGAGCCAACGAGGTCTCTTGCACATACCAGAGGACGAAGGTCCTAAACCACCGCTGCCCCTGAGGCCGAGGAAAAGCTACGAGCGGCCACGAGAAGCAGCTCCTGCACCCCCTTTCCACTTGACGCTCATACGACGTGATCCAACCCACAGCAGCCAGTGGAACGTGGGCACAATCGATAACATAGGCAGCTCCCCTTCCGAAGGGAGACAAGACGGCTCTATCAAAGTTGAAATCACCACGCCTGGGTATCAGAAATTCGCAGTCGATACGTCTCGAATGTCATTTGAGAGTCTAGGCATTAAGCTTCCTGCCGCTGCGCGCAGCTTGGACACTGCACGGCCTCCACAGCAAAGCATGTCATCGAATATGCCCCGAGAGGCAGAGGATATGTCAGATTCAGGCCACGGGGCAGGCCCTGTCAAGTTCACCCGTCTCCTTAAGCTTTGGCAGCCACCGCAGTCGTCATCTCACCATAGACACCAACCCTCCTCTCACGGCGAGATATTCAACCTCTCTTCCCCCAAGGCTAACAAGTACCCTCAAAAGTCTAACGGACATTACCAGTTTCTGTCCATTTGGAACGGTTACTGTAACTTTGTCACTGCTGCCAACGGAAGGACTTTAAAGTGCAAGCATACCATCCCGGGAGCGGCAGGGACGTCGCCATCCTCAGCGACAACTACAACAGTCGCTGAAATACGGCTTAACCTGCCAACCTTACTGCCCCGGCCATCCAGCTCGAGTGACCAAAATAGCAGCCCAACCAAGAGCTCCCCCTGGGTCGGAGAGTTAGACCTAAGTCTTGCGCGTGAACGGGCTGGCGGAGGCCTACGCGGCAACAGCGCTAAGCTGGGCAAACTGATCATTGAAGACGAGGGCCTAAAGATGTTAGACTTGGTCGTTGCTAGTTGCATGGGCGTCTTTTGGAAATATTACGATAATATGTAGCATTTTATATCCTTTTTTTACACTTGTTAACAAGTAGCTAACTAGCTACCTAAAACTAGCATTGTCCGTTCTCATAGATATCAATCTCAGATGTATTTTAAACTCGTTAACTGCCTAAGTTACAGTTCCTTTCGTCCATGAGACTCGCCCCAGTATCATCATGTACCCCGGAAGCTGGGGTAGTACAAGATACAAGCTTGAGGCCCCATTATTGAGGCCAGAGTAATGAATGCCGTGTCTACATGCACAAAGTGAGGGACTGTGACACGGCCAGCGCATAAGCACCCATTCCACTGCAGAACAATCGATTGCAGGCAAGGTATGACGGCACAAGGCCTCGACTACTCTGTTTGCACCCATATACGACAGGGCCGTCGAGCGCTCCGTCAACCCCCTGGCTCACAGCCCGTTTGTCCTCCCAGAGAGTTTTGACTATTTGAACGGCTGCCCCTGGATATCAACAAGAAACAAGTTTGATATCGGCCTTTCAACACCCCCCCCTCCACCTCTTGCACTCTGCCTTTCGTATATTGAGTATCGCGAGCTGAATCTCTTCCTTTTTTTTTTTTTTTTTTTTTTTTTTTTAACCAACCTCAAACATCTGCCGAGTAAATAGAATGGGGATCACTAGAGCTTAATCTGATACACACGAGCGATGGGCAGCGTTAGGCAACGGGAGAGAGGGAGGGTGCCCTGCGGCAGAGGAGAGCGCCGGATATGATACGTATCGGCCAGTTAGCGATATACACGACGAGCCTTTGCTTTTTTTGTCCCTTCATCTTCTCTCGACTTCGCCTGTCTTCTTTATTGCTCTGGTATTCAGATGCCGAGACAAACTGTCAAGTGACTCTAACGGAGCAAGATGAATGGGAGAAAAAGTGGACATGTGAAGCGCTACGGGTGTGATCTCCATGCTCTGATCGACGGCAAGGGCGAAAGTGGCCCAATGGACATCGAGGGCCAGCTAGGACGTATTAATTTAATACCAAGGATAAACATGAAGGACGAGAAGAAGACGGTTAATCATGAAAGGCAGATAGATAAGTAAGACCATAGTAATAATAGTATGTATATATATGTACGGTATAAAAAGGGGGGCAAGAGAGAGCCAGTCGTCCAAGACGTCAACTTAGTAAAAAAGAGATGTATATATAGGAAGCCGGTGAGGAATAATACACAATAACGCCCAGATGCATACATAGTAGAAGGTGTATAGGAAAACGGAGGGGGAGGGGGGGGTGGAAGGAGATAGAAGATATGTAGGTAGAGATATAAGAGAGATATAACAAGAGTTCTGGTATATGGCAGGCCACGAGAGATATGGATCATAGCACACGTCCAATAGAGGAACAGGAAGGAGAACAGAGGAAAAAAAGGGCATAAGGAAAACAGAGGAGCTTGGAAGGACGGCACTTTGACAGGTCATTTCATTTGGAAGAGTTTAGACTCGCCCCCAGACGTCTGCTTTGCTTATCCCGTGCTCGTCTGCGGTATGAAAGGAGCGAGGGTGTACCGACATGAAAGGAAAAGGAAATGAAAAAAAGGAGGATACGTCGACAAACTCCCCTCCTTTCCGAAAAGACTGTGCGAACGTGGTATAACGCCGAGAAGGAATCACAAGGTGGAGGTTGGTTTTGGGTCGTAAGGTCAAAGCTGAAAATACAGATCGGGGGACGGGGCTGAGGTACAAGTGTAAGCGACGGCGAGGGAATGGAAATATACACGGGCGTTAATATTCGGGCTGAATCAGGAGTATCGACAAGTCGCGATCAATTAAAACGGGGAGCCCTCTCCCAGACAAAAAGGAAAAAGAAAGGCAGAGGCAGTAGGGTGCGGCCTTGATGAACGTATGTCGACGTGGGTATATTCAGTAATTTCCATCCGGGTTGGTGACCTGGAGATAATGCAACTGTTAGCCCAAGGGGAACCGCAAACAGGTAGGGGAAAGATGGATGATAGTATGTACCTTCAGAACCCGCCGTGAGAAGTCCTGGTCGTCGGCAATGCTGCCATTGCTCTGGCGGCGCTGAGATGTCATGCTTGGGTCTAGTCGTGAATCCGCCGAGCTCTGGCTGTACGACGGTTTCCCTCCAGCGACGAAGTTATTGATTGTCTGGTTGCGACGGTACTCATCAACCACCTTTTGTCGCTTTCTGTACTTGAGGAAGAAGATGACACCCCCGATGATGGCGCCGATGGCCACGACGCCGACGACTACACCGGCGGCGATTCCAGCCTTGTTGGGGCCTGACGGGGCAGGCTTGCTGCTAGGAGTGATGATGATCGTGTGTCCTCCCTCGGTGATTGTTGCCTGAGGAGTCGATGATGTCTTCGTGGCATCACCGTCGTCTGCACCGCCCTCTGTTGCCGGGTCATCGACTAGACCGGTCAGGTAGACCGCAAAGCTGTTCTTTCCACCACCTAGAATGCCATCAATTTAGTCATTGTCCCGCACTATAAATCAGAAAATATAAAAGGAAGGGTTGAAAGAGGGATGGACGAACATTTATCTTTGTCAAATCCAGGGCAGTTGACGAGAACGCAGGTTTTATCTGTAGCTGCGGCTTTCAGGTTATCTGGAGGATATTTATCACCGCAAGAGCATCGGTCGGTGTCATGAAGCGCAAATACTGCGCTCTGAGACTGGGTGCATAATTCTCGACAAGCTCCTGTGCTCTGGTATTTGGTGGGCCCCATATCCTTCAAACTGCCGGAACCTTTGTAGCATCCCTTGAGGCTTTCGTCAAGTTTTGCTTCAACGCATGACAGGCTCGAACTCAGGAGGAAGGCCACCGCCATGACGGCCTTGGGCGTATATAACTTCATATTTACAGGTTGATTCTTAATGAAAATTTTTACCCCTGTGGATGAAGGGGAGGGTCGACTTGTATATAGAGGAATGGATGTCAAGCGAGATGCCGACTCTGGGACGGTTGGTATCAGAGAACGGTTGGCCGGAATGCCCTGGGTGGATATCACTGAGTTGATGTTTTATATTCTGCCTGAAAACATCTCCTTTCCAACGTCCTCCTGAGGATACCGGTCCGTACGCCCAGTGACAGGTCGGCACCGAGAAGATAATTCGTACGTCAAAATGTGTGTATCTGTATAAACCGCCTTCGAGGATTCCTGCGATACACGGTGTTAGTGTGGCCGAAATTATCGGCGTTTCATTCGGAAGATGGCTTCATATGGGTTGCTGGTACGCCGGGTTGAGGGAGAGAGAGCGAGGGGGTGTTGATGGGGACGATGATGAGATGGACGAACCTCAAAAAAACCACGCAATCGAAAAAAATGATTGACTCGACGTTTAAGAGAGTGTAAGATTGACGGAATAACCGGGGAGAAAAAGCCCTAACATTCAAGGACTCTGAAGGACTGTGGTCGGAGCAGACGATCTCATCAGCAGCCGCTCGACGAGATGAACCTAGCCTAAGGGGAAAAAGAGTGTGGAGGGAAAGGAAAAAGGACTGTCGAAGAATGCGAGATGGAGGCAGAAGGGACGGAGTTGTACGAGCGATGGAAAGGAGAGGAGAAGCCTCGCTCTGGGCAAGGGACGAAGTGCGTGTCTGGGCGAGGACTTGCCGTATCCCTGCCGTTTATGACCATGCATATCCAAGTAATTTATGGAGAACTGGAACCGTTCGATATATATACGGGCGCCGTACCTGCTTGGGCTGCTAGAAAAAAGGGGTGTCACCATCCACATGCAGGCTCAGTCTGCGGTGCAACCCAATCAGAAGCGCCTGCGAACTTTGCCGGTCGTTAAAGCGCAGGCGATAGTTGTCCTAGTGGTACATAGGGAATACGCTCTGACCCCGAAATTGGTTTCTGGGCCCAGGAACACCCGCTGCTTGCTGCATCCTGGCCCGGAACTTGTACTTGTAACATCTAGTGTGCTTCAGGGGCGGGATATGCCATCCGTGGCGGTGCAGCAGGTGCGTCGTCTACGCCGTATATTCGCAGGCCTGGTATGGAGTATGGGGAAAGTATCATGTCATCTCAAAAGGAAAAAGCTCGCTGTGCTGGCAAAAAGCATCGGCCTTGAAAGTTGTATGCAATATGACGGAGTAATGGTGGACACATTTGATCGTCCTATTTTTTTTTGTTCATCTTTCATCCACGGCACGGTGGTGAGTGTGAACATCCTACGGAGTACTCTTCGTCATATATTCCTCGGAGATTCGTCCAGTCGGTCCAACTGCGGTTAAAGCGTAACCCCTGCGAGCAATTCTCGTCTTCTTTGCGTGCATGTCTGCTGTAAGGTAACATGCAAGTCCCTCGTAAGCACGAGCGGAAGTATAACACGATCCCCAGGCTTCTGCTTCCGTTGTCTTCCCTTTATTTTTTTTTGGTGCCGGAGCTTCTCGCCACTGGGGGCGGGCGGTTTCCCTCTCCACCCCCAAACGTACGATGGTTATTGGTTCTCTGGACGCTTCTTCTGCTTCTGTTGACATTCTTCTTGCTCTGCTGCGCTGTATTTTATGGCTGACTTGGCGCTAGCCGGTCCCAGTGGCTCCCAATATCCCCTGTCAATAGTAATCTGTAATCTATTTTGCTTGCGCAGCAAGTAAGACACTAAGACTTCGTGGATCCCTGCTATCGTGTGATTTGCCCTTCACGCAGGACTAAGCAGGGGTAGTCGCTCTCAAGCGCCAGAAATGATTCGTCCCCCAGCAGTTACTCCGTTACTTGGGGCCGATTAAGTCATTGACTGGCATACCAATGTGCATCATACACAGTGCATCTTTTATGCCCTGCGGCCAGCGTGCTCGATTTCCATAATTGGAACATTTGGCCTGATGCATCATGTTTTCCTGTGACAGATGCAGGATGCAGGGCGTGGATTGATGGCAGTCAGATGGTTAAGTGGCTGGACCACAGCTCAAGATACGTGGCAGTCCTAAGGTGCGGGAAAACATTTGGGCCAGGGAAGGAATAGTGAGCAAAGGAAATGCCCAAGATCCTCAAAACCGCTCACTTCCGGTCACAGCTTGAGCTGTTAAAAAGCCAGCCGAGACGGCGGAGAATATTTTTTTGAGGCTTTTGGAATACGGCAACACCTGTCTCAGTCATTCTCCCAAGAACGATCTAGAACAAAACTCATCCTGCAAAAGCCCGTGTTCCGATACCAGCTCGCACCTGCTCCCAACCATATCTCCAGCCTGCCGTCGAGGCTGAAGAGTTTAGATCGCTGTGCGTGCAGACAGCGCTCCTTTAATCTCCCCTGGATGGCTGATTTTGTGGGATAGATCGAGGGCTATCCTGGCTGTTATCGTGGCCCATCACATTGAGGTGACACGTCCGTTTTATCCTTCTTTATATCTGAGAGTTGATATTTTTGAATATTTTTTGCTATTTCGTCACAGCGGATATGCGAATATTCCGTATGGTCCCCAAGTACGTGGCTTTTCGTGCTAGTAGCCGAAGGATTGCTGTCAAAGGAGGCACTCTGGCTAAACATAGATCGGAGTCGGGAACTATTACCAAATACAAAAAAAAAAAAAAAAAAAAAAAAAAAAAAAAAAATTAAACAAAAGGACTAAAAAAGGACACGAAGTTTTAACCAATGGAGTCCTTTATCATCCGGATTTCGACACTGGTGTATCTGATTATCAAGATAATAGACCATAGAACCGCGTCATGTTTGTCAACACTGACTGACTGGAAACCGGAAACCTAACTGGCTTGCACATAAAACTAAACAATGTCACGGCGAGGTCAAAGGGCACCCAAAGTGTGCATCAAAATTCGTCAGATTGCTAAACAGTTCTTTCTCTTTCTTTTTCTTTAACAACAAAAGCGAATGATACTAACAAAACCAAAAAAGGGTACTAAACGACAGGTAGGTAGAGTCTATCATATCTTTGGGATATGTATAGATCTGCTTACCATAAGGCAGCCGCTAACAAGAAACATGCCAACAACCGGGTGAAATTCGAGCGCGGTACCTGGAAGCATTACTCCAAGTGGAAGGTCTTCCAAAATCCAACCCTGAGACAGCCAGTACGCCATTATTCCCACAAGCACTAGCGTCGTCGGAATGGGGGTTCCTTCAAAGTATTTTGACTTCCCTGTCTTATCCTTGGGGAGTGTTGCGACGGTGACGTTAAATCGAGCGAGTCTAGTGAGACCGCAGAGAACAAAGAGCGTGAGTAGGATGTGGTCAACCGGCGACCTGATTCCAATCGAAAATGCTGCCACTGCAGGAGAAACGCCAAACGAGACCTAGTCAAGTGTTAGAGGTATCAACAAATTTCCGCGCACGGCTAGCTGAGGGGTTTTAAAATAAGTTCGGTATCTGTCGAAATGCGTACCAGATCCGCTAGAGAGTCCAGTTCCTGGCCCATCAGCGACGACTTCTTCCGCCATCTGGCAACCTTCCCATCCATGAAGTCGAAGAAGAGGCCGAACGGGATGAAACCAAGGGCCATCCAGATGTTCCCATGCTGGTGGGATTCACCCAGGCAGTATCTCAACGACGAAAATATCGACATCACTAGAGATTTTCTAGTCAGCTTCAGATATAGTTATAGGCTTTTTCGGCACTCTCCAGGTGATCGAGATCGATGATCGTCGCCGGATACTTGCCTCCGCAAAATCCTAAGAAGCCGTCAGTCAGCAATGGGGCCCGCCCAACTTGTATCAGAACTGAGGCGACCACATACCATTTAATTCCGTAATAAAATCAGCAAGATGCAAGGCCCTAGAATTATCAAACCGCCGAGTTAGAAGGGGGAGAAAGCAGTCGTCATCAGTAATATTCCAGCTGTTTGCGCACCTGATCAAGCTGAAGTGGCCTGTGTCTGCAGAGAGGAGTATCTTCTGCTTATCCTGGCCTAGCAAAAGGAAACATATCAGTCAGACTGTCACTCCAACGCATGTGTCTTGTATAGCGAGGCCCATACCGGCATCCTTGGGGGTTTCAGAGCTCTCGGGCCCGTTGCCGCCCGCTGCAGGGCTTCGTCGCGACATGGCTGATTGTTGGGTCGCAGGAGGGCTGAATTGTATAGCTAGATTACCGATATAAACGAATTCAACGTCCCGGGACGTCTAGAAGGGTAATAATAGCTGCTATTGCGCAGGAGAGAGTGCGAGGTGGGTGGAATGGGAGTTGTTTGTCCTTGGTTCGAGATGATGTTGATGTGGGCTGGATGGAAGGACGTCATATATTGCGAGTTTACCCTGCACTAAGAAAAAAAAAAAAGCTTGACCTTGGCTTGCAGCAAAACCGTTGGCCACAGTTGATTCAACATGCCGGACAGCATATTCACCACTCTTTTTGTGACTGTATATAGGAAGAGGTGTAGAAGAAGACACTGTGAGGGATGCGAATTGGCTCTATGTTACAATTAGTACATTGGAACGGGAACCGACAGCTCTTTTTTTTAGGCCAAAATAGCAGAGAGATCGTTAAATGATAAAGAATGAATCAAACTCCCATCCAGAATGCTCCTAAACGCCAGCGAGGAAAAGCGGGAAATCGGCTGATGCGATTCTCTCTAGCCTCGGCCACGGAATCCGCCTCGTGAGCCTCCTCTAGCACCTCCGCGGGAGAATCCACCGCTTCCACCTCGTCCACCTCGCGCGCCGCCTCTGGAGAAACCACCACGACCCCGGGGAGCACCGCCCCGTCCACCGCGGGAGAATCCTCCTCTACCACCACGCGCAGCTCCTCCACGGCCTGCGCCTCCGATCTTCTTTGGCTTTGGTGCACCTGGCGGTGGTTTGGGCTTGGGGAGGAACCTAGGTAAGGTGTAAGCTTACATACTATATCGACAGCTATCAAGTAGAACGTAGGCGCATACTTCTCCAATGGTAATAGTTTGTCTCCTCCGATGTAGAACTTGTCACCGGCCTTGAAAGATGTAGGGACGATTCCCTCTTGAGGCTTTATGGTAAAGTATACTTGGTTGATCGGGCCTAGGACTTCATCAACTTTTCCAACTGGCGTCTATACCGGATCTCCAATTAGCATCCCTTTTTCCAGCGTGGAAACAGTGCTGCAATTGTACCTTGTTCTCCAGATATATCGGGGCGTTGAAATATGGAATCTTAGGATTGATCGATTCGCAGACCATCTCTCCTTCGCAAGAGTGCATGAAGGTCCCCATCTCTAGTACGGTAGCCGGTGGCCCAAACGACTGTTGCATTCCTCCACGGCCTTTGACACAAGAAGGTAATTGCTGTCAGCTAAATTGAACTGGTTATGCATGTAATATTGATGGAGCGCACAACTCACCACCGCGAGCTCCGAACCCTCCACGGTTGGCCCCTGTGCCGCGGCCTCTAGGTGCCCCGCGAAACGACATTGCGCAATTCCCTTTTCTCTCTGCTTAACAAACGTCCGCTGGTGCCGTTGGAGCTGGTCGGCCGTCCGATATCTTGAAGACTTTTTTTATATCTGCTTGTCAAAAGAAACGAAAAAAAGTCTCGGCTAAAATTAGTCGACTTAGTGTCACGTGAGGCACCCTAACTCCCCTATCTATACATATATTCAAAGAGTCACAGTTTAGTTGCTTGACGATATCAAGGAGAAGACAGCACGAGACCAGGAGCAGGACTCGAAAAGATTGACCGGCGCGGGCTAACAGAGGCAGTATGAGTGAGACTGGCGCTCCAGCGAGCGCTTCAACCAAAGACACCGCCCTCCCCGACCGCACAGCAGCCATGGACGCTGGCAACCCCTCGAAGGATGCCCCGCAGAAAGCAGACAAGGCAAAGGGCAAACCTGCAGCCGCTGAGAAGCCGCTGCCAGATTTCATCATACAGCGAAATGAGCTGTTTGACCAGCTATACAAGGAGAAGGTGGAGGAACTCAAGAACAAACCTCGGTTCGACATCACCGTGACGCTGGAAGTGGGGGATGGTGCACCATCCACGGTTATTGCGCAGGCATGGCACTCTACTCCAGGCTCGTTTCTGAAGGATATACCCAAGGAGCTCAGCTCGAGCGTGGTTATTGCTAAGCTTGACGGAAAGGAGCTCTGGGACTTGGATCGCCCGCTTGAGAGGGATTGTCGCATTCGTTATCTTCCCTTTGACTCAGTGGAGGGTAGAGAAGTGTTCTGGCATTCCAGTGCCCACGCTCTCGGTGAAGCTTGTGAATGCCAATACGGATGTCTCCTGTCACACGGTCCTCCCACTGCTCAGGGTTTCTTCTATGATATGGCAATTCCCGAAGGGTACGCAATGGTCCCTCCCCCTTTTACCAACAATTGCAATTGGCCTACCATATCAACTTGAAGTTGAGGTTAATGATATCTTCTTTATAGTGGCGTTGTCACCCAAGCAGACTATCCATCATTGGATGCTAAAACCGCAAAGATTTTCAAAGAAAAACAATCCTTCGACAGATTGGAGGTTTCAAAGGAGAATCTGAAGAAAATGTTTGGCTACAGCAAGTATAAGCTGCACTATATCGACAATCTTATTGAAGGAGAGAGCAGCACTGTCTATCGATGCGGAACTCTCGTGGACTTGTGCCGAGGACCCCATATCCAGAACACGGGCAAAATTAAGGCCATGAAGATCACTCAGGTGAGCGTTTCTATGTCATTGAACACCACTTTTGGCCCATTACTAACATCAGACAGAACTCCTCTGCCTATTTCCTGGGTGATCAGACCAACGATGCCCTGCAGCGGATACGTGGTGTAGCTTTCCCAGACAAGAAACTGCTACAAGAGCATCTTAAATTCCTGGAAGAAGCAGAGAAGCGAAACCACCTTAAAATAGGCAAGGAGCAAGAACTCTTCTTCTTCGATGAAGTTTCCCCTGGATGTCCCTTTCTGCTTCCCAACGGAACTAAGATTTTCAATGCCCTACAAAAACTACTCCGTACCGAGTATCGGAAACGAGGATACCAGGAAGTTCAGTCTCCCAACATGTATGATGTCGGTATATGGCGCCAATCAGGCCATTGGGCTCATTACAAAGATGACATGTTCAAACTTGACGTTGAAAAACGTGATTGGGCCCTGAAGCCAATGAACTGCCCTGGTCATTGCATCATGTTTGGCCATAGAGAGCGAAGTTACCGAGAACTACCATTACGAATGGCAGATTTTGGCGTGCTTCATAGAAACGAAGCATCTGGTGCTCTGCACGGATTGACTCGAGTCAGAAAGTTCCAACAGGATGACACTCATATTTTCTGCACCGACAACCAGGTATGTATGACGGCTGCACTTGTCCGTAGACCAGTTAGGGAGATATCACTAATTTCTTCTTTTCCCCTCTACTAGATCATGGAAGAGATCGAGGGACTCTTCGATTTCCTCCGCGCCATATATGGCTTGTTTGGTTTCAGTTTCAAACTGAAGCTCTCTACCCGACCTGAGAAATACCTCGGAAAGCTCGAGACCTGGGACTTTGCCGAAGCTCAATTGCGAGAAGCTCTCACAAAGTTCAAGGGTGCAGACTGGGAAATTGACGAAGGTGATGGTGCCTTCTACGGACCAAAGATTGATATCACCATTTCCGATGCTCTGAAGCGAGAACATCAGTGTGCAACTATTCAACTCGACTACCAGCTACCTCTTAATTTCAAACTCGAGTACATGACTGGAGAGACTGTTCCTAAATCTGCTGCTCCAGCTACGTCCAAGGCCGAAGCTAAACCAGCGGAGGGCGACTCGAATCCAGCTCAAGCCCAGCCCTCAGATTCCTCTACCCCAGGCCCAGGCAGAGCTAGACCCGTTGTGATCCATAGAGCTATCATTGGAAGCTTTGAGCGTTTCTTTGGAATTTTGATAGAGCATTTTGGTGGAAAATGGCC
Organism: Trichophyton verrucosum HKI 0517; assembly: GCF_000151505.1. Lineage (NCBI taxonomy): Eukaryota > Fungi > Ascomycota > Eurotiomycetes > Onygenales > Arthrodermataceae > Trichophyton > Trichophyton verrucosum. The sequence goes on along the minus strand of NW_003315292.1, from coordinate 77,894 downwards.
ATTCTGGCTTAGCCCCCGACAGATTTTGATTGTCCCTGTCATGGCCAGTGCCAACGACTATGTCGAAGAACTTCAGGAGATTCTTCGAGGCGATAAGTTGAATGTCGACATTGACCTTAGCGGCCACACTATGCAAAAGAAGATTCGAAATGGTCAACTGGCACAGTATAATTTCATTTTTGGTAAGCTTTTGAACTCTCGTATCCTATGTTCTACATGGAGGGAACATTTGTACTAACAAAATCTTTAGTTGTGGGCGCTCAAGAGAAGGAGTCTCGTTCAGTTAACATTCGTAACCGTGATGACCCTAGTTCACAGACCAAGGGCAGTCTCGTACCCCTGGAGGAGGCTAGGGCTAAACTGCGCGCTCTCCGAAAGGAACGCCGCCTGGAGAATACACTCTAGAAAATCGATGTTGTATAAATTTTAGTTAAAGCCTTTATAGCTTGGCTTTTTTGTCCCAGGATGGGGAAACGTGAAAGAGTTAATAAATGATAAGAAAAAGAAAATGAAAAAATACTAGGAATTTACTGCTAATTTATTAGTATCGAGTTTGCTGTCAGTAACTGCCTCCCGAGCTTTGAAGTGACAGCTTGGAATCAATGTAACAGGAGACATTCTGGCATTCCGATGCAAAGTCTTGAATCAACTGTAAATATTTGCCTGCCAATCTATCTACTCTTGATATATAACCCGACATAATATAGCACAATACAGTCAATGAGTGGAATACCTCCTCACTTTGAATCAGGTAACAGTGTCTAGCCTAAATTTGGGTATTTCTATAGCCAATAACAACTAAGCTGCTTGTCGAATTGGCGGACACCTAATCTCTGTATGGCCACTGACTATCAAATGTCTGGATATCTTCTGTGGATTCGAACAGATGTTCAATGACCTCCTGCTTAATCTCTCCTAGAATTTTCTTTACTTCCTCGTAGTTTTCATGTTCAATAACACCTTTGTGAGGGTATAATGGTCCCAGGTGCTCTTGAATCTGAGCTGCGATCCTTGTGCTACTGGCTGTGGCCTCTTCATCCTCATCAATCTCTGTTATCTCGGCCTGTGAAAAGTTGAAAGGGCATGGGACAGGGTTCATGTCCGACCCTTTGGGCGCATACTCCTGCCAGTCTTCTCCCATTTCTGCATATATAGTGCGAAGAGAGGACTCCCCGATGGTAAAGACTTGACGAGACAGCTCTAGAGTCAATCCGATAGGGGTATGCTTAAACAAGACAGCTCTGTAATACGCCGGGTTCTTGTGCTTCAGAAGAAGACGCCATGCAACCACAGCAGACTTATCCATGTAATTCTTGTGGACTTTCTTTTTTTCATCCTCCTGCATTGATTGGAAATCGTCAGGCAACACAGGTATTTCGAGATTTTCACCGATATCTGGGCCATCATAGTTCACAAATGGAAGATCTAAGGGCTGGTCGAATAGTGGCGTTATCGGGGTTGATTGCCAGTCAATAATTTCAGTTATTTCAGTAGGTTTCCCTGGATTCACATATATGTTTTCATGGTGGAAATCAGTGTGCCAGAGATGGCCCCGGAGAAGAGCTGGATCCTCAGGGAGAAAAGTCTCCAAAGACTGCAAAGAGCACTTCAAAGCTGCAACTTTTTTCTCAACAGTTGGTAAGTAGAGTGGACGGGGGCCGTAAATCAGCAAGGTCTGTCTCGGGAATGGTAATAACCGAGAAGCCGTGATCTCTCGATGGGCGATTGCCTTCCTATAGTCGATCACCGTATTCCCTAGATGAAAGTGGTAAATAGACCAAATATTTAGGGGGAAGGCATGAATGCTTACAGGGGCCTCTATCACAGCTAACGGAATCCCGTCCGTGTATAAACCATTCGTTGTGTGAAGCTGGTCCTACGACGAATCTAGGGTTATTGACTTGATTCCCATTCTTGTCGATATAAAGATAGTCCGCAGGCAGGATGTCTACATCTCCCGAGTAGTATAGACTTCCGAATCTTGAGAATGCAACAGACGCCCATTCATTCTGATATTTGAAGATGTTAATTAGAACCTTCATCTTGTCGCTTCCTGAGAGACGCTCCCAGACTTTTCCCAATGGAATGCCTGAAATCTTCTCCATGATGATGAATTCAGCTCCCACAGAATTTTTGCTATCATCAACTCTGGAGCTCCATGCATAGACTCGTGGAGTGGGGGTCTTAAGCACAGTTCTCATCTACTCAAACATGAATAAAGACAGAGAGGTCAGCATAAGGTTTCAGCTTGATGATATCACGTCATTGGATTGGTAGGCATACAAACTCCATAGTTGCAACTTCACTAGCGGTTGTGAGATGGGGAATAATGGCAATCGGATTGGGAACCTTTCCAACTACTTGTTTTCCATCCTCGAAGGTGAAGACGAAGGCTTTGTTGAAAAGGCCATCTGCGCATTTTTCGATATTGACGACCTCCTTTGCGCCAACAGTATTTGCAGCCAACCGAGCCAGTTCATTCACATCAAAGCGCACATGTCTCTGCCGCATCTCCTCGGCCTCGTTAACAACAAAACGTCCTCGGGTATAATTGTAAAAGCTCTCAGTCGAGTTCCAATCTAGTTTAACTTAGTTTGCTCTGTTCATGTTAAAACGTAGGTTTGGAGATTACCCACCCTTCTGAGTAGCCATTTTCCATATGGCCTTGGTGAAGAACCGACTGAAGCGGTTTCGATGGCCTGGGTTTCTTGAGAACATGGTATCTAGAGAAATGAAGACAAGCAAAAACGAACGCAAACAAAGTAAGGTATTCGCAAAGCGCCGAAGATTCCAATAACTAATTAGTTAGTTACCGCATCCACATAGCTGTTATTTTTCTCCTGGTGTCGTTTGAGAAGCGTAAGGAACAAATTGACCAAATTAAAATATTATCCCAGACCACGCCTATCGTGACGATTCCAGAAAAGCAAATGAATGATAGTCCGTTTACTCTAGAGGGCCAAATGTAACCCGTACATCTGCTGGTTATGGGGTAATCGACCGCGCGCTCTCCCCTAGCAGAAACCCGGGGGATATTTACAATCTTCCTATAACTAATTAGTTAAGTCTTGCGCAGAAAGGCAGACGGCCTATTAGTTAATCAATTTGTATAACTATTTCCTCAACCTTTGGATGGCCAAGCACTCCGTAGGCTGCAATACGTTAAAAAAAATTAACTATGCCTTAACCAATAGAAATCGGATAATTAGCTCGGGGGAAAAACTGAGCCAATAGCTAGGGAGCATTTCCCGGCCAGTAGAAAGAGAATATGACACCAAGCCATGCCCCTCTGTCTGGGGAAGCCAGCAGACATTAAAATATTCGCTAAGCTAGTTAAGCTTATATCTAACCCCCCCTGAAGTCGAGCTAGTTTGTTATCGATGGGCGAAAAAATAGCAAGTCGCATGATGCAAGGAGCATCTGTCTCGTTTTGGGTGCGTTATTTGCCCTGGAAGGATTTCGAGTGAAGCCAGGGTTGTTATGACGCGGCTTCACATAAAAATCAAGCGGACCGGCGTGGTGCTTCAACCTTGAAATAGCTTGAACTAGGCTGCCGGCTAGTTTGTAACACGGAAATATCCCCTCGCACTGTTGACCAGAAACGTACTCCGTAGCGGCATGGCGAGACGGCTGAGGAAGTCGGAGTTAGAACATCCCGCCTCTCCGCTGCAGCAATCCCCCTCGAACTGCCGGAGGAGGTTCAACCGTTTGTCCGTCCGTGTGGACCAATTAAAAAAAAATCGGGGCCATCAAGTTGCCTCGATGTCTATAGACGGAATGCTGTAAACCCTGTAGTTACAGGGGGGTGAGGCGCAGGCCGAAGACCCCGGAAGCGCGAAGGGCCCCCCTTTGCGTTGCTCTGACTCGGCGATTCTTATTCATACTTTTTTCATTTCGTATGATAGCAGTCAGAAAGAACTGTTATAACGAGTTGGTTCTAGTTTGATACGAATATTAATGGATGGTGGGAGAAGCTGACCCTCGTAGTAGTAACAGTACCTAGGTAGTAACAGAAGGAGGTTACTTGGATTAGTCAGCTTCACGTGCCTTATCGACGCCTCGAGGCTGCTATCGCCGCCGCTGAAAGCTGCAAGGCATCAGTCAAGACTCGCGGAGGGAAGGACGAGCAGCCATCTTCCAGCAACAAAACCAGGGAGTAAGTCGCGGTGCGCGCAAGTGATATGCTACGACATACAATGCATTATTATTGCCAACTACCTGATGTACTTTTCCCTCTCCTGTGCAGCGTATCCTTATTAATAAGCAGGCAGACATTTTCCTAGCCCGTTATCCGCCACAAGCATTCAGAGAGACGGAGTCGCAGCTTTCTTATACCACAGCTTTTGGGTGCATCGGACCAACCTATTCGGTATCTTGACTCCTGCTCCAACCCCTGGTATTTGATAGGCTTGGCCGGATAGCTCGTGCAGCCTTGGGCACAGCTTCCGAACACCACGAACGGCGGTGCCTCTACTTCGAAAACGTTGTGGCCTGGGCTCCCCGCAAAAAAAAGCTCCCTGAGCTGTAATGGACATGACAGGAGGAGATATGGATGCCACCACATTCGATAACCGCGGCTCAAATGCCAATCAAATGCCGCAAGCGTTTGGGGCCTCCAACTCGGATGGTTCTCCCCTTACATCATCCCACCCTGGAACAGCTTTCGCGGAAGATAATAACGATGCAAAAAGGAGGAGGATTGCTAGAGTATGTAGACTGCCCTATCACTCTGGATTACGGGATTTTCGAGTTAATACCTATACTGTCTACCTATAGGCGTGCGATATGTGCAGGAAGAAGAAGATAAAATGTGATGGGAAAATGCCAAAATGTTCGCATTGCATAAACTACAAGTCCGAGTGTATTTTTACGCAAGTGGAAAAGAAACGAAATCCCCCTAAAGGGTACGAATTCCTTAAACATATTAGCATTTTCGACTGGAGCTATTGTCTAACCTAGAGTGACTCATGAATTAGGGCAAAGTACATTGAAGGCCTCGAGAACCGACTAGGCCGTATGGAATCATTACTTCGGCTGTCTGGTCTTTTATCCGAGACTGATGCTAGAAAGACCGATCTAGGAGTACTGGAGAAAAGATTGGCAGACAGAGCAGCGTCACCGACCTCACAGCAACAGCAACAGCAACAGCCGCAACCTCCCAAGGCATCGACCATACCTCCTACTTACAATGCCTTTATGAGCTCGTCGGCGTCGCCTTCGAATTCTACTCCCCGTGGTGACTTGAATGCTAGTCCGAGAGCTTCATCAGCTGCAGGCTCCCCAGATTCCCAAAAAGAGTCAGAGGCAGAGGTTGATTCCCTCTCAGATATGATGTGCTCTTTAGTTACAAATAACTGTGGAGAAACGCGATATATAGGTATTTTTACTCAAGGCTGATTTTCCTTGTGGGTAGCTATTAATCTTGCATCACAGGATCCTCCTCTGGGTTCTCAATATTCTCGCCCAAAGGCATCCAGTGGGTAAATGAGAAAACGGGCGATTCCTCTTTCCAACATATGATCTCATCTGCATGTGTGGATGATAACAAATGGATATACTGGAAACCAGAAATATTCAGCGACATATTTGCCCGTCGGGTTTTCAAACCTTTACCACCTAAGGAAGAGGCGCTATCTCTCTTCAGGGATTATTTTGAAAATTTCAATTGTATATTCCCTCTTTTCCACGAGCCTACTTTTATGCATCTAGTTGAGAAGCAATATTCAAGAGATCCCTACGAGGGCTCTGGATGGTGGGCTAGCATCAACGTTGCTTTGGCAATCGCCCATAGGTTACGGGTAATGAGCAACCTTGCTCCACAGGAAGAAGACAAAAAGGCGTGGCTTTACCTGAAGAATGCCATGGGCGTGCTCACAGAGCTTACCATGAGAAATACAGACCTCCTAAGTGTACAGGCTTTGCTTGGAATGGTAAGCATTTGCACTTTTTCTTTTTTCTTTTTCTTTTCACGCCTTTAATTGACACTTATGGGATCCTATAGGCATTATTTCTTCAAGGAACACCAAATCCTCAACCTTCCTTCTTCCTTGTTGCAGCCGGAATCCGTCTCTCTCACAGTATAGGTCTACATAAGCGCTGTTCAGGCTTTGGTCTAAACCCTGTGGAGCTTGAACAACGGAAGCGTGTCTTCTGGATCGCCTATATCCTAGATAAAGAGTAAGCATACAATAATGTTAAGGTTCATGGAAGTTTTTACAATTACTAACATTGTTAAAAGCATCTGTCTCCGATCCGGTCGTCCTCCTGTACAAGATGATGACGATATGAATGTAGAGCTACCCAGTGAAGATCCCCCTGATAACATCGGCAATGTTCCTCTTTCGGATAACAAAGGGAAAATCAATCTGTTCCGTCTCATGTGCATATTTGCAACTATTGAGAGCAGGGTTTACAGACAATTGTATTCGACCAAAGCATCTCGACAGTCCGACGGTGAACTTCTCAACACTATTGGCGAGTTGGATCATGAACTTGAGGAATGGAAGAATAGCATTCCTATAGATTTCAGGCCGGAACACGAAATAAAAACCACTCACAGGCCTCTGATCTTGCCCATCGTTGTTCTTCATTTCGCATACTACAATTGCCTGACGACTATACATCGAATGTCCGTTCATCACGGGTATTGGACAAGTCGTCTTTCAAACTACGCCATACAAGGACTAAATGCTCGACCACTGAACCCTCGGGTGTTCTCGTCTGCTATACTCTGTGTTTCAGCTGCCCGAGCTTCGATTAACCTGATTAAGTACATTCCGCAGGGCGATTTTGCTTGTGTATGGTGAGTAACACATCTAAAAATACCTTCCGCTAAGATACAGGAAACTAATATTGTAGGTTGATTCTCTATTTCCCTATATCATCCTTGGTAACACTTTTTGCCAATATCTTACAAAATCCGCTTGATGCAAGAGCTCGATCGGACGTTAAATTAATGAACCTTGTGGTTAACTTCCTCTCAATGCTCGCTACTGATGAATCAAATGGTAGCGTCAAACGTATGCTTAGCGTCTGCAGCGAATTCGAAAGAATAGCGAAGGTGGCTTTAGATCGAGCCGAGAAAGAATGTCAATCAAGGCGTAAAAGAAAGACAAGTGATGTACAACAGCAGCAGCAACAAGAGCAGCAACAGCAGCAGCATCAACAACAACAACAACAACAGAAGGAGTCTAACATAACGCCGCATGTCAACGATAAGGATACCCAGCGTCCTCAGACACAGATGACAGAGAATCCCACAGTATCAAACGCCCAACACCAGCCATTTACTTCACCATTCCCGGCCCACATTAATAATAACATATCAAGCGCATCCTCAAGTACATTCCCATCACCTCAGACATCGTCACAGAACGCATTTGATACAGTGATAAATGAGGATATTTCAGCCGCACAATTGAAGAATACCGCAAGATTTAACCAGGAGCTAAACGATATCATTGGTGGCCCTGGGTTAAACGTCAACCCTGGAATGTTCAGCGTCGACCAACAGCTTCCTAATGAGTCAATGCCCCTGGATGTCTCCTCCTTCCAGCAGCCTTTTGTCCCACAAGATTTATGGCAGATGCCGATGACCCTTGAATGGGACTGGGCAGACATGTCGAATGGCTTTCCATTTGCTAATGGGGCTACAGAGTAATAAAAGTTGTCCCACCTACCTGGGGAGCTCACTCAACACAATGCTATGGGCTTGAATTTTCTATATGGAGCGGTTTATTGTCTCCCGCTAGCGTAGGTGTATGGGCCATGAAGGAGTTATTTTCTTTTCGGTTTGATTGCTGTTATCTTTTAAGGGATCATTGGCTTCTGGAAGGCCGGCCTCATGTGCATCCCTTCGAGGAATTTCCCCTGTTGATATTTTGATGCCTGGTATATTCGAGCATGGGTGGATAGGAATATTAATGCGGGAGTACGTAGTGAATACATAATCGTAGATACTAGCTAACAAATGAATTCTCATCTCATCTTCACCTTCTCGTTCCCAGCTGTGTTATGTTTCCTATCTTTATTTTATATCATCAACTATGTCAGCCTGGTAAAACCCGCTTAAGTCCGAACGGCCCAAATCATCGCCCGAACCCTGATCGGTGATGAGTCAGCAGCTGGCGAAAAATTCGGAACAGGAACAACTTGCGAAGCTCAACCGATTTGGCAATCATCTCGACTTCATCTCGGTCTTACATCAACCTCGCTCTCTATTTCCCCTCTGTTTAGCGAGAGGCAGCTCTTTAGTCGTCTCTAAGAGTTGCTTTGTGGATTGTGGCTTTGTTCTTTCAGAGCTGGTTTCTAGAACCTTAACTGATTTGATAGATTGCCTGCCTCCCTCGTGCTCTGCTCTGGCTATGGCCACACTCCTACGGCGCCCCGGCGGCCTCGCTCAGTACTCTAGAAGAGCTGCAGGATATTCGGCTTTCTCGCGCACACCTTTTTCTGCCTCCCTCCCCCAATCCAGGCTATCGGCCTTCATTGTTGCAAACCGCTCACGGCTATATGCAACCAATAGCACGGGTGGCTCGGAACATCCCAAGGATAAAAAGAACGGAGAAAAGGATATTGGGAAACAGGCGGAGCGATCTTCGCAGAGTCAATCCAGTGGAAGTCAAACAAGCGAAAGCTCCCAGTCGAAATATGCACTCAATGCGGAACAGCGAGAGGAGTTCGATAAGATCGTTGACCAGCTTAAGGTGAACCTACCTAAATCGCAGGCGAAACTTATCGACACTGCTGCGGAAGTCATCAAGCGTGAGGGCTTGCCAGAAGAGGTCAAAAATGCTCTGGAAGAAGTGAGAGAGTCGAAACATATCAGCCTGTCAAACGCGGCGAAGCTTGTGCGGGTTCTGAATAAACACTCTGTGAAGTTAGCTTCTAGTGTTGCCGATGAGCACTCTAAAAACTCGTCAGAGGAGCAGAGAAAAGACAACAAAGCTCCAACAGAGGAGAAACCCAAGGAAGAGTCCAATGAAGGCCGCAAAGAGGAAAGCAGGGAGGGATCGAAAGAGGAGTCAAAATCCGATAAGAAACGGCAACGCAATGATGATAAGGACCAGCCAAAGGGACCCCAGTTTAGGATAATGGACTTTAAGTTCGACGCCGGAAATTTCTTGATTGCTGCTTTCATCTCTTACTATGTCTACCGAAGTATTTTCCCTGGCGAATCGTCACGAGATATTACATGGCAGGAATTTAGGAATACCTTTTTCGACAAAGGCTTGGTTGAGAAACTCACCGTCGTCAACCGCAGCAAAGTAAGAGTTGAGTTGGACCGAGATGCGGTTGCTAAGTTATATCCCGAGTCGCCAGCTACCAACATGAGCTTCCACTACTACTTCACAATAGGTTCTGTCGAAGCTTTTGAGAGACGCCTGGATGACGCTCACCGAGAACTAAACATCCCTAGCTCAGAACGGATTCCAGTCGCATATGCCGATGAAGTTCCATGGCTAGCTACTTTGTTATCCTTTGGACCCACTCTACTCCTCATCGGTTCATTCTTTTGGTTATCAAGAAGGGCCGGTGGTGCAGGAGGCGGTGGCCAGAGTGGAATATTTGGCATTGGAAAGAGCCGAGCCAGGAAATTCAACCATGAGACTGATGTAAAGACAAAATTCGCAGATGTCGCTGGTATGGATGAAGCCAAAGTAGAAATCATGGAGTTCGTCAGCTTCCTCAAGAGGCCGGAACAGTTCCAGAGGCTAGGTGCGAAAATACCTCGAGGAGCCATTCTTTCTGGGCCGCCAGGTACCGGTAAAACTCTACTAGCAAAGGCGACTGCCGGCGAGTCCGCTGTTCCCTTCTACAGCGTCAGCGGCTCTGAATTCGTGGAGATGTTTGTTGGCGTTGGCCCTTCCCGTGTTCGCGACCTATTTGCTACTGCTCGCAAAAACACCCCATGTATCATCTTCATTGACGAAATTGATGCCATCGGAAAGTCAAGATCGAAATCCAACTTTGGTGGTGGGAATGATGAACGTGAAAGCACTCTCAATCAAATACTCACTGAAATGGATGGATTCAACACTTCTGAGCAGGTTGTCGTCCTAGCTGGCACAAATAGACCTGATGTGTTGGACAAGGCATTGATGCGTCCTGGGCGATTTGACCGACATATTGCTATCGATAAGCCTACAATGGATGGACGAAAGCAAATTTTCGGCGTTCACTTGAAGAAGATCGTCACAAAGGAGGACATCGAATACCTAAAAGGACGACTGGCCGCATTAACTCCTGGATTCTCTGGTGCTGATATCGCAAATTGTGTCAATGAAGCGGCATTAGTTGGTATGTTGCAAGTACTCTTCTCTTTCTTTACAATGCTCGAATTAAATCTAATAAACAATTATAGCTGCCCGCATGCACGCAGATCATGTCGTTATGTCACATTTCGAGCAAGCAATTGAGAGAGTTGTTGGGGGCTTGGAGAAAAAGTCGCTTGTGTTATCACCAGAAGAAAAGCGCACTGTTGCTTACCATGAAGCTGGCCACGCTATATGTGGTTGGTACTTCAAATACGCAGACCCGCTCCTAAAGGTTTCGATCATTCCTCGCGGTCAGGGAGCTCTAGGTTATGCTCAGTACCTTCCAGCACAGGGTGATACTTATCTTATGAATGTACACCAACTCATGGACCGCATGGCCATGACGCTTGGTGGACGTGTTAGTGAGGAGCTACACTTCGACACTGTGACGAGCGGAGCTAGCGATGACTTCAACAAAGTTACTCGCTTGGCCACTGCCATGGTTACCAAATTTGGAATGTCCCCCAAGATTGGAACAGTGTATTTCGAAGAGGACCAGCAGCAGCTCCACAAACCTTTCTCGGAAGAGACCGCCCGGAATATTGACATGGAGGTTCGGCGTCTTGTTGATGAGGCCTATAAGCAATGCCGTGACCTCTTAACTGAGAAGAAAGCCGAAGTTGGCTTAGTTGCTGAAGAGCTTCTCTCCAAAGAAGTACTTAGTCGCGATGATATGATCCGATTGCTTGGCAAGCGACCCTACCCTGAATCCGGAGAGTTTGCTAAGTACTTTGATGGAACTGGTGGGAAGATACAACCACCGCCACCAGCTGAGACTCTGACTGGTTCGCCTAAGGCCGACGATGCGGAAACTAAGGACAACAAACCTTCATCACCGCCTGCTTAAATACCCCTGATCTATATTCTTGCTTGGAATACCTTCCTCGGCCGCTCCCTTCCGTATACATGTACTATCTAGCTCACCCCACCCTTCACCCTTCGCATCCATTCTATTTGTAATCCTTTGTTTTCCTTTGTTTGGGTGTAATGTTTTAAATATTTGTCATTTTTCTATCTCCTATATATCATTGATGTTTGAGGTGTTAGTAGAAGTGTTCGTTCGGAAAGCATATCAAAATGGGAAATCCATATGCGGCCATTATGTTGTACACCCTTCTATCTGGCGAAGCGATGGCTGTTTTGTTTTCATTTACTCTCATCTCTCCCCATCTCCCTCTCATCTCCCAGACAACCACACCCTGTTGTAAATTAGTAAAGATAAATGATTTTAGCAATGTAGCAAGGCTTGATCTTTGTGACATAATTGACCTGAACTCTCAATTATGAACAGATGTATGAGGGGTTTATATTATCAACTAATTAATATTATCATTGAGGTAGGCAGTTCTTATCCCACTGAGTAACATAATGGAGAGGGGAACAAAATGTCCCCAAATTGTTAACAGTGAAAGAACTTTACATATAATAAACATGGAACATTCGCTTATTCTTGATGCCGCACTTCAAGGCTCGACGCTGAAGCGTGGAATGAATTTCCCTACTCGAGCTTGATACTGCTTGTAATCAGGATATTTGCTCGCCGTGATGCTTTCAGTTAGATTGGTGCTGCTTTGGAATAGTAGGAGAAGGCAAAAAGCGCCCACTCCGCTCCAGTTGAAGTATGATTCCGCTCGGTAAGCGGACCATAGGTACAGTGTAACCCAAATTGCTTGCTCAGCAACAAAATTCGGGTGTCTGCACCAGGCCCAAAGGCCGGACACTACAAACCCGCGGTCCAAGTCATCACTCGTAAAAACATCCTTATACTCTGCTGGAACGCGGGCGGTCTTCTGGTATTGTTTCTTGGCCTGCTGGAATTTCCACTGTTGCTGATCGGCGAAGTGTTCGATTAATATAAGAAACAGGAGGAACCGAGAAAATATAAGATCAGGTAGCCCGAAACTGGGCGCATCGCGAAGGGTACCGATAAGGACAAATATATAAGTAGGTACGGTAATGAGGAATAGGAGGACCGATTGAGTGAGACTGATGAAGAGGACGTTGAATAAGAAAAATGAGGCAGGACTGTTCACCATTTTTCGAACAGCATCCCAGCGATAGTCTTCAGAACCGATGGAATAGCCTCCTTTTCTCCAATAGTTAAAAGTAAGGCGGCCCTGTCGCGCGAAAGTTAGTTCATTGAGCCGGGTAAATCAAGGGAGTTAACGCGAGTAGAATAATAAATTGCTTGCACTTACACTCCATATCAATGTAATAATAAAGATGGTGTTGATTTCAGTTGTGGCAAGGCCTTTCAGCCGGCACCAAAGGGCAAAATGTCCATTGTAAATGGAGGGTAAAATGCTCCACAATCGATCAACTTGAGAATAGTTTCGGTTGATTTCAGAGATAAGTACAAAAGCCGGGACAAGAAATAGAGAGAACCCAAATGCTATAACAAGCGGGTTTGTTGATAGGTAAACTTCTCGCAGTGTATCGACGTTGAGACCAGCCTCCACCACTCTCGTAGGCAAAGAGGAAAGCTGGTGAAGGAAAGGGAGAGCAGCCTGCGTGAAATCAGCACAATCAGCCACAGATTGAAGAGTCGGTAACGCCATGGCAAATATTTGGCACAAAACCTGTGCAGCGTCAAGCTTTCTCTCGTTTTTCCTTCCGTTTGTTGTTAACACGTAGAATTGATCGTCGTTTCGACAAAAAAAGGGGAGATTTAGGGTTGTGGACCGTGCACATAAATTGAACCTTGTTTAGCGCGCCTTCAACGTCAGGCGACACTTCGCCTTCAAACGCGCGGCTTTTACGGGGAGAGGATAGCCAGAGTTGGAAATTGAAATCTAGTGCACGATGAACTGACAAACCACGCCGGTACTCGGACGCGTTTATGGTCTCCAAAATTCTATGCGTTGCAGAGAAACCTGCAATCGCTAAGTTAGTAGCCCAGCATCTATCTGGTGGACGCATAAGAACTGTATGAATATCGTCCCCCTAAAACCAGAGGGCAAACTAATATTGTTCTCTACAAGTCTGGAATTGAAGGCAATCAATATGTCAAAAACTACGAATTTGATTTCACATTCGGGCCCCCGTGGGGTAGCTGCTCCGTTGTTATGACCAGTGTCCTAGGACATTTAACAGCTTCAGACTTTGAACCCAGATATAGAAACTGGAATTCTTGCAACCCCTCTCAACTCTTTGCCGCGAATGTTATAATTGCAGTTGATAAAGTCTGAGTGTCCTAAATGTCCATCTGTTCGAAGGGATAATACCAAACTAATGTACTTTTATTAGGAAAAACTCGGCATAGCTCGGAATATCAAGAGACAAGCCAGAGATTCCAGAGCTCTCTTTATATGGACTGACTGTGATAGAGAAGGAGAGCACATAGGCTCTGAAGTCCGAGACCAGGCTGTGCTTGGTAACCCAAGCATTGAAATCAAAAGGGCAAGATTCAGCAATACCGAACGAACGTATGGATGCCTTCCAGAATAAAATTAATCAGAATTTAACATATAATTTTATATATAGGCATGTGTTAGAAGCTGCTCGGAGACCAACTGGGCTTGATGAACGCCAAGTGGATGCTGTGGCTGCTAGAATTGAGCTAGATCTGCGCATCGGAGCAGCTTTCACGAGACTTCAAACGCTTCAGCTTCAGACACTGGGAGGTGCATTGGCTGAAAAGATAATCAGTTACGGTAATTTATATATTCATGGCTTTTTTGTACTCGGCATGCATGATTTGCTAATCGGTCTACTTGTTCAGGGTCATGTCAGTTTCCAACTCTGGGATTTGTTGTGGATAGGTATATGAGAGTTAAGAACTTCAAACCAGAGGCCTTTTGGTCCATCAAAGTTTCACATACCCGTGATGGTATTACAGTGAACTTCAATTGGCAACGTGGGCATCTTTTTGACCGAGCCGCAGTGGTAGTCCTCTTTGAGCGATGCCTGGCAGCCAAAATAGCCACTGTTACTAAAGTTAACAAAAAACCGACCAGCAAATGGAGACCACTTCCTTTAACTACCGTTGACCTCCAAATGATGGGAAGTAAATACTTGAGAATTGATAGTCAAGCAATTATGAAGGTTTGCGCTACAACATGCGAGGAGTTTGAACTGAACCTTTTCTAATTCGTTTGCCTCATGATGTATAAGGCCGCCGAAACCCTCTATACAAAGGGGTTTATTAGCTATCCTCGTACCGAAACCGACCAGTTTGATAACGAGATTGACTTGAAAAAACTTGTCGAGAAACAATACCCAAGTGAAGCATGGGGCGAATACGCAAGAGGGTCAGTGTTCTCCACAAACACCATTCTAGCAGAGTTCCACACTAACCCCTCGCGCTGTATTGCGAAATTTTTAATTACAGACTTATAGGCGGTGGCTTCAAACAACCTCGTCGGGGTCGAAACAATGATAAAGCCCATCCACCAATTCACCCAGTGGCCTATGTTTCTCCAACGGTGCTCAATGCCAATGAGGAAAAAGTATATGAGTTTGTAACCCGGAGATTTTTAGCCTGCTGCTCTGAGGATGCGGAAGGCGAGTCGACGGACATTGAAATACAATATGGGGATGAAGAGTTTCATACTCGGGGCCTCGTCGTCTTAGAACGAAACTATCTGGACGTCTATGTGTATGACAAATGGGAGAGCAGCCAACCGCTACCGAATTTTGTTCTGAACGAATCCTTTGAGCCAAAAGAAGCGAATATTACAGAAGGGAAAACGGTTGCCCCCGGATATCTTACCGAGCCGGAACTCATTGGGCTCATGGATGCGAATGGAATTGGTACCGACGCTACTATGGCTGAGCATATATCAAAAATCAAGGCCAGAGAATATGTTGCAACTCGCCCTCGCGGTGGTGGCAGAGGATCTGGCGGAAGGGTAGATGAATTTATCCCTACGAAGCTTGGGGTTGCTCTTGTTGAAGGATATGACAATGTGGTTGCTGGCTTGCCTGATTGCCCTAGCCTCACGAAGCCATTCCTTCGAAAAGAAATGGAACTGCGAATGGGAGATATATGTTCTGGGACCAAAACGAAAGCAGAGGTAGTAAGACAGAACGTGGGTATGTACAGCGAAGTATTCACCCACACGCAACAGCGCATTGAGTTGCTTAAGGTGGCATGTAGAAAATATGTTTTTGATTCTGAAAACTAGTTAACATTCCATCATACTTCCATGCACTTCAGAGCCCTTCAGGGAAATAAGCTACGAAGCCTAGTTTATATGAAGAGAAGAGCCACTGGAGTTAATTTCTGTACCTAGATTGCACGTATAACCGACTACTGTAGAGTTTACGGGATATAAGGTGTTGTCTAGTATCTACCTGCTAATGGAGAAGTAAGCAGTGATATAACTATCACACGCATGTTATTGGAAGGGAAAAGAGAAATTGGTCTTGTTGGTTCGGAACTTGTTCTCCTATTCCATATATACAGATAGAATCACATTTCCATTTTATCTTCAGACTCGGTTGTAGCTGCAACCTCCGGCGATTTGCTAGAAACTGGTTCAGCAGAAGGATCAGGAGCATCGTCGCCATTATCGTCTGAGAGAGACATGGAGTCTACATCCTTTTCCTCTCTCTCTGATTGCTGCTCCTGGAGCGACGTGATTTCGACCAAAGATTTTATAGCATCTTCACCCTCTTCAGGCTTCTCTTTTGCCGTCGTCATTTCGACTTCAGTCTTTTCCTTTCCTGCAGACTCTGACTGGGCAACACTGGCTCTTGACGCCCGACTCCTATCCCCACTACTCTTTGGGCGCTCCACAAACGAGTCCGGCGTGGGACTCAGCTTTCCTTCTGCTTTAGATGCTTCTGAAGATCCTGGCTCGGGAAAAGATTTTCTAAACTTGTCACTGCCCTGGTATCTTGGGTCATACCGACTGATATTCTTGTCTTGACCTGTTTTTTTCAAGGACTTAGAACGTTTAGACAGGTTAGACTCGATATCAGAACCAACAGGTTTGTCGTCTCCCTTGTACCTTGGGTCGAACCGACTGATGTTCTTATCACCTCGATCTAGTGAACTGGACGAGACCTGTGAGTTGAACTTATTCCCCACAGATAAGTCAATGTGGACGGGTGGCTTCGATTCTCCGGGGACTGGTTTTGGCTTAATAGGTGCACTGAGAGGCACGATGGTACCAGATATCCCTAGCTTGTCTAGACATCGGCGAATATCTTTGTAGTTGGTAGCGTTACCCTCGCGTAAAGTTTCAATATGCTGCTCATTGTCAGTTATTCTTTCAACTGCTAGATTCAAGTTATTTTGAGTGGCGTATGCATAATTTTCAATCTCAGAAAGATCCTTCTTCAGGCGCTGCAGGTCAATAGGCTTTTTCCCATCTAGTTGAAGAGAATTTAAACACTTGAGTACATCCTCCTTATGAGCATAACGAGCCTCGATATCTTTCTCAATTTGAGATGTACTTAGTCGAACAGATTCGGTAAGCTTATCGAGGGTTTCTGAGCGATGTTTGGGAATCTCATCCGATATTAATGTAGTGAGGGTATCTTTGATTTCACCAATTTCTGACCTGAGATCCACACAACTTTTGCCCAGATCCCTCAGTTTAATTATATGCTCCTCCTTCATAGTACTGGACGGATCTTTCTGAGGAATAGATTCTAACTGATTCACTCGTCCTTCAAGATGTTTGACATCCGCATAAAGAGACTTCTGCTCGAACTTCGTGGCACATTCATCTTCAACCCTCTTGAACAAAGAATCATTAAGATCAACTTTGGTATTCAACGCCTCCAATTGTGATAGAACGGGGAGTAGATTGCTTTCAGTTAGCGCACGGTGTTCCAACCCCTGAAGCTTACTTTCAACCATAGCAATCCATTGGTCAAACTGTTGATGTTTAACTCTCCATGATTCCACTTGTATGTCTTGCATCGCCATATCCAAACGGCTGGATAATTCTTGCAACGACCTAGTACTTTCTGCCTGTAAAGCCTCTAGAGAAACTCGAAGATGGTGTACATCTTGGTTCTTTGTTTCGTCTCCTATTTCTTTCACTGCTTGCTCAACAACCTTCAAGGAAGACTTAAGGCTAGCCATTTCCTTTTTGACAGAGTCGATAGGAGCACCGCTTGCGGGATCTTCTTTCGCTTCGTTGATTATGCCCATTATCGAAGATACCCGCTGTGAAAGGTGATCATCCAATTCATCTCTTGATAAACAAGCTGTTCGCCTCAGCTCGATTATCTGCTTTTCAACAGCATCAAACTCTAACTTGTGTTCCCTGGACATTTCGGTTTTTATTGAAGCTAAATCAGCCGGAAGTTTGCGCTTGACCTTTTCAAATTCCCTTCTTAGAACGTTTATACTTTCCATGATTTGCGATACCTGGATAGCAAATCTTCCCAGTTCCCCTCGTGATGAAGAAGAATAGGCCTCAATGTCAGATATCCGGTCACTAAGAGGCGTCAGTTCTGATTTAAGGTCTTCGAATACACTCTTTTTGACTGAGACCGCGTCGTTCACTATTCTAGTCCGCGAAGTAGACTCAGATTCCTTTTGCAACTCTTTAATTGTGCTCATAACAGAAGCAATGTTTTCTGAAAGGTGTTCTGAGCGTGTTTCCGAGTTGCTTTTCAAAGAAACAAGATCTTGTCTCATTTCTGTTAGTTGCTCTTGAAGAGAATCAAATTCGGGCTTTCCTGGCTGGCTGGCCGGTAATATGCCTGGTGATGTCTGGGCTTCCGCTGAGGCCTGCTCAGATTCGCCCACCTGTGGAATCTGCCTAGAAGCAGTCCTCGAAAACCGACGCTGGTCATCAGCCAAAGTAAGACCCTCGACCTTGACTTCGACCAAATGTAATCGAGCATTGTGAGCAATAAGTTCACCACGCAATTCCTTTATCTTATCAATGGGTACCTCCTTCACTGCTTCGAGCTCCTCGCGGACTTCGGGCCTTCGCACAGATCGCACAAGCCAATAGTTTACCAGTATGAAAATAGCAGCCAAGGTGTACATATTAGGATTGCGTCTCACTTCTTTCTCTGCGAACTGATAGAATGTGTACCCAACCCAACTGTTATAATCCAGAGGGGCTGGGTATGATTGTGGCTCTATGATGTTGGCCATCATAGCTTGCAACGTGGGTGTCGGAGTAGAATATGATGTGACTGTAGAAATCGGACGTTCTGCATTTTCTGTGATGTGTTTCTCGAGTTTGTAATCCCATTTATCAAGGAACTCTTGCAGCTGGTCGTTGATTAAAGGGATGATGTTATTCGGCAGAGATTCGTTTGAGGAAGGACGTGGATTCGACTCTGGGCACATGACATTTCGAAACATAGAGACCGCGGAATTTGTCGTCGCTGTTAACTGAATAGTTCCAGCAATTCTAGCAGGCAATGGAAAACGTGGGTTTATCATTGTTAACGGGATGGGATACCAAAGGCCGTATATAGTGAAAAGGGTAAATAACCCAAAGATGATAGTAGGCTCCATCACTGAGGCCCGTCCTCGGGTTAAACAGCAAATCGACGTTGATCTAATGGAAGCAAAATCCTATTTTCGTAGCTATGTGTAGGCCTGAAAACCTACAGGTACTAATCTACCTGTAAGTAGGTTGGAACCGATAGTGTTGTTGTAGGAGAATGTGTATTCAAGTGGCCTGCATTAGTAGAGGAAAAGTAAAGTGAGGAAGGTCAGGAACTTATACCACTGGAGATCCCCAAAAGTACAAGAAGTTCATTAGATTCCCTCTGAGCAGGTGTTATCACACAGCTTAAAGAAGGGTTAGTATAAAGCTTCCACTGACAATAAAGAAGAAAATATATAGTGTAATGACCCATGAAGTCAAACAAATAAAATATTGTGCATTGACAATATCTTTTGTATTCCACCTGCTTCCATACATAGATGAATACCTTCATGAGCAGACAAGTATGCCAGGGTATCAAAGAATCCAGCGAAGGACAGGAACGAATCCCAACTGATTGATCTGGCGGTCCTAAGACCCGCAGACGATATAACTTTCGGCCTTTGTTTAGCAAACAATGATGGATCATCAAGGATATCAAAGCCAAGTAAGCCATTGTAAAATAATTGAAATATACCCACGAGCACATCATTAATTCCCTGCTTTCATATCCAGGATTCTGCATTGAGGTTGTTGTTCATAAGGTCCATTTCGCCTTTTGTGGGGTTGGAAAGTGGTGTTGCCAAGAAGCAGCGCCATTCAGGGTTATTCTAGTTGATTAGTTAAATGATAAAGTACTGAGGACAACAGACTGGATAATGAATTGCTTGTACTTGTTTGCATATCTTGATTGTTGATGTTGAGAAAGACTGAAACTTTTATAGCAAAGAATCGAAACCAACCAATCAAGCTTAACTAGTTAGTTACCTAACTAGGTGACTAGTTAAACAAACACGTGATATCCCTCGAGTCAAGTTCCTATGGTCCCAAAGCAACTTCATTTTTAACTATGAGATACATACACTTCGGCATATTATTGCCAAACGAAGAAAAGTAGGAAAAAAAATGCATCCTACTTTTAGGCCTTAGTACTTAGTACTTAGTAATAAGTATTAGTTATCACTAAGAATGAATATCCCTAATTTTGAATATGTTGATTAAATAGATGTAGCAAAGTAACTCATAAAGAAATCCAGAATATCCTTTTTTTAGTGTAAGATCCAGCTACATATCATGCAATCCGGATGCTTTGGTAGTACATGAAATCATATAGGAGGCAGCCAGTTAGGCATAGCAAGTCGGAGCGTATAAAATGGAAGCCGTGATGCCTTCCCTAAGGTTCTAGTTGAGGCGCTCGGCAAGAACTACACCATAATAGATGGTGGCAGCTAGTGCGGCGAGGTTAACCACAGCAGAGAGTTGGTGAAGCTTCCCAAATGATTTGTTTAGTTTCATCATCTCCTTCGAGTGGGGGCCAGCATCTGTGTATTTCTTTCCGTCAATGGATTCTAATCAATCAGTTAGCAGCTATTTTAGGTCATTTAAGAGAAGAGTTTATAACCGGATACCAACCTTGCTCTTTTCTTTGGCGCATTACTTTTGCGGTTGCCGGCTGGATAACCAACAAGTTGGTGATCCCGCCCAAAAATGTGGTCATAATGGGAACAAGGGTGTTCCATCGGTTGCTTTCAGAAGATACTCCAGAAAGACCTGAGGTTCCAAAGCGCCCAGCGACTTTTTCACCAGGGTAGGTCAAAGCAAGCACGAGTGGCACTGCAGTTTGCAGACCGAAATAAACCGGGAAAATAGACGACTGGAGAGTCGAGAACTGTGGTCTGGGAAGCGTTCTAAACGCAATTATGCCACTGACAAACGTCTACAGCTTGGGTTAGTACAACAGCGTATATAACAGACGGAGAGCTCCTACCTGGTAGGACTGAAATCCTAGCAAGGAGCCATAGCTACACCTCAGATTAGTCTAGATCCACCAGATAGTTAGAAGTATGGATTATCGCCATGCACACCTCAGAATATGGGCCGGAGCCAGCATAGAAGATCGTTCAGGCATTGTATTAGTCTCTATTCCTCTGCCTAATCTTGGGGTTTCTAAGCACTGACAGAATTGAGATGAAGAGTTGTTGTTTGTAGCTGATCTGGGAAAGTTGGCGATTGCAGAAACTATGACGTCTGGCCAAGGAAAATTGTATCACGTGAGTTCGTGTTTATCTGATACTTGATTGATGCTTGGCGTGTTTGTCCTGCGCGTCTGCCTAGCTTACTAAGCCTTTGTTAACGTCGAAGGAGCCTGTTGTATGTGTGAACTTGTCTAACTCTGCCCGCTTTGAAAAGAACGGGAGTCCTGAGTTGTTCGATATCGTGGCTGTTTGACACGATTTCATTAATATGGCGGACAAGGAAGCCACTGTTTACATTGTGGACGTCGGGAGGTCCATGGGGGAGATGAACAATGGGAGAGAGTACTCAGATCTTGACTGGGCAATGCTCTACGTTTGGGACAGGATTACCACTACGGTATGGGAATTGACAACGCGTCTCTCCCCAGATAAATGCTAAATACCTATATACAGATTGCTACAGGTAGGAAAACGGCAACGATTGGTGTTGTCGGCCTGAGAACAGATGGTAGAGTACTTCACTCCCCTTGTTCTAGCCGAGCTCTAACTTAGCAAGGTACCTCGAGTGACATGTGGACCAAATCCAAAGATAATTCGTACAAAAATATATCAATTTTCAAGGAAATTGGCCAGTATGTCTTCGTTAAGCCTAGAGGGTTAGATGGGTCTAATACTTCTCTTAGAGCTCTCATGCCTGATCTTAAGGAGCTTCGAAGCTTGATTAAACCCAGCAATACAGATAACGGCGATGGTATGAGATACATGCCTATCCCTCTCCTGTCACATAAGATTTGCTAACTCGAACGACGTTCCAGCAATTTCTTCGATTATATTGGCAATTGACATGATAACCAAATATTGCAAGAAGCTTAAATACAAGAGAAAAATTGTCCTTGTTACGAACGGAAAGGGGCCTATGGACCTTGATGGCATGGACACTATTGCAGGAAAGATAAGAGAAGAGGGTATTGAGCTTGTTATTCTGTACGCCAATTCCACCATGAATCCGACTTCATTTTATATCTAATCTTATCTAGCGGGGTGGACTTTGATGACCTTGACTTCGGCGTTAAAGAAGAAGACAAGGATGCAGTTAAGGTAATTTTCTCACAACAGCTTTATCTTTCTTCCCTACTGATGCTTCCAGGCCGAGAATGAGTCTTCACTTCAAAAACTATGTGATGTCTGTGATGGTGTCTATGGTACTTTGGAACAAGCGATATCCGAGCTTGATACCCCACGTGTTAAGGTTGTGCGAGGAATACCCAGTTTTAAAGGGGATTTCAAACTCGGAGACCCAGACAAGTATGATTCTGCACTAACAATCCAGGTGGAAAGGTACTTTCGAACGTATGCGGCCCGACCACCACCTGCTAGTTCATTCGTATTATCTGGTGCACCCCCAGAAGTTCAGGAAACTGGAGATTCTTCAGCAAATTTGAAGGACGCGAGAACTGACACTGGAAAGAGCATCTCAAACGAACTAACAAGTGTCAGAAATGCGCGATCTTACCAAGTCACTGACAGTGGAGTAGTGGGCGGCAAGAGAGACGTGGAGCGTGATGCCCTTGCAAAAGGATACGAGTATGGCCGGACGGCGGTGCATATCACTGACTCGGACGAAAATATAACGAAGCTTGAAACAAAGGCTGCGTTGGAGATAGTTGGATTTATCCCAATTGAAAATGTCTGTTTTATCATCAAATCTATCTTGATAATATACAAATTGCCTTTCACTGACTATGTTCTAATAGTACGATCGATACATGAACATGTCGAATTCTAATGTTATTATCGCCCAGAGGACCAACAACAAAGCTATCATCGCTCTTTCCTCCATTATAAATGCTCTTCACGAAGTCGAAAGCTATGCCGTGGGACGGCTAGTTACTAAAGATGGCAAATCTCCTACCTTAGTTTTGTTAGCTCCTTCAATTGACCCCGACTATGAGTGCTTGCTTGAGGTCCAGTTACCGTTTGCAGAAGATGTCCGCTGTTATCGTTTCCCACCCCTGGATAGGGTTACTACCATGTCCGGAAAAGTTGTCAAGGAGCATCGAAACCTGCCAAACGAAAATCTCTTAGCGGCTATGGAAAAATATGTGGAAAATATGGAGCTTGTCCAGCCTGGAGAAGAAGGGTAAGGAAACACCAAATCAATGGACCCCTTAAAGCAGGGCGAGTACTAAAATTTAAGCAGTGGTCAAGTCGAGTCCTTTGCTCTTCAGGATTGTTACTCTCCGCTTTTACACAGGGTTGACCAGGCCATTCGATGGCGTGCTATCCATCCTACTAAGCCACTTCCCCCAATCCCGAAAGTTCTCCAGAAACAGTCCCGTCAACCTGACGAGTTGATGGAACAAAGCAAGTCAGCATTGGAGCAACTAATCAAAGCATCTGATGTTAAGAAAGGCAAGTTAAAACCCCATCATCCCAAGAGTAGGACGAGGGGATCTAACCCCACCCTCTTCTCACCATATCTTCCTACTGACAGCCATTATAGTTCCACCAAAGGTGAAGGGCCGCAAAAGAAATAGGATCACCGATAAGCCACTCTCTGGACTGGACGTGGATGCCCTTCTACAAGGCGAAAAGCGCCAAAGAATTTCCCCAGAGAATGCAATACCCGAATTCAAACAAGCGCTTGCGAACACGGATGATATCAATACCGTCAAGAAGTCTGTAAAACAGATGTGCGCGATTATTGAGAACCAAATCAAGCACAGCCTGGGCGATGCCAACTATGACAGAGTCGTTGAATACATAGGAACCATGAGGGATGAACTGATTTCCTTCGAAGAACCAGATTTATATAACGATTTTATTCGCGAATTAAAACGGAAGTTGCTGGATGATAAATTAGGCGAAGATAGGAGAGAGCTTTGGTGGCTTATTCGGAAGAAAAGGATTGGCCTCATCGATGACAAGCTGGTAGAGATATCGAAGGTTACAGAACAAGAAGCGAAGGAGGTATGCATATATCCAATCCCAACCCGCATATTTGCTGTTACAAACTAACATACGCTGTCAAATAGTTTTTGTCATCAAAGTCAAAATAGCAGAAAGATACTGGATATCTAGCTGCTGGTGGTTACGTAGGCTCTATGTAGATGGGCAGGCATTTGGCAAAGTCAAGTAGAATCCACTAGCTTCAATCTATATCACAACGAAACGCCTGCTTCAAATATAACGAATCCTAGCGCTCAGTAAGAACGGCCTGGAAGTAGGGTATTATAATAAACATAACTAAAGTAACTGAAAATTAATCAGAGAAAGCTGATTAGGATATTTTCTTTGTTCTCTTCTGTGCAATATCGATTTTACTCTTGAGCCTAAATAGAAACCTGTTAGTATGAAGGGATGTACGGTACTAGGAAAAAGCAAGTTGACCAAGGGCAATACTAACTTTCCAGCATCTTCATCAACAACGTTTAGAAGCTCAAGCTGGAGCTCAAGCTCATTATTGATCGCAATTCCAAGTTCCTTTTGCCGTGCAATTATCTTCCTTATTTCTTCAACACCAGTGTCCTGTTCACCTATGATTTGTTTCTGCAGTTGTAGAACACCTTCGTTATCCAGCTCCCGCGTGCGGTTAGTCTCCTTCCCCAGGACCCGACCACCCTTAACTGCAGATTTTCTACTCCCTGTAGCTGCATCTATACCCAAAAGGGCCTGTTTATCTGGAATAGAAGCCACAGCTGAGTCCAGCTTGTTCTTGGCAGCCATTGAATTTAGGAGGTCCTCTAGCGCATCTTTTTCTTTTCTAGCGCTGGTAAGCAGGTCTTTACGTCGACGAATTTCTCCTTCTCCAAGTTTTGAGCCGCTCCAGGCAGAATTCCCGGATATATTCTTCAGCCCTTCTTCCAAGGCCCCCAATAAAGTGCCAGTTCTCACAAGGCTGCTTTTGGCTGATGCGGAGCATTCATGTTGTTTCTGGGGAGTTGAAGATTGATCGCGTCGAGTCAAGTGTAGCCTCGCATCATGTAAATGTGTCTTAACATCTCGATGGCAATCTAGCCAGGTTGTGGGGTCAGTAATCGGTGCTCCTGCTGCCCCAGGCCCAGCGATGGCCGAGTGTAAGTTGGAAGCTCGTGCGGACGCATTATTGGGAGGCAGATTCAAAAATGACCGCCACGCTGTAGAGTTGCGCCACCGAGAGTCTTCAGAACCGTTGATAGCCTGTATGTATTCTTCTAAACCCTTGCGGCGTTCCTCCCGAAACTTTGCGTTCGATGTGGTGCCTGAAAACCAGGATTTTTTAGGCAACGGTGCTGGTGGAGGTTTCTCGACCTGGCTGATAAGTGACTCATGAAGCTTGAGGAAGTCAGAGTATCGCTTTTCGACTGTCTGTGATCGGAGAGGTAGACGGATTGAAATGTTGTATATAGTGTAAGGTTTCGGCGTATCGGATATGCTCGTGGAAGGAATGGAGAGTTCAGGGCTCGAAGCCATGGTAAACCTGCCTATATTATGTGAAACAGTTGGGTATTGCGGTCAACACTTAATCCAAGCTCGACTTGAGCGCTAAATAATACAGTATTGAGCTCTGGACAGCACACCGTCTATGCAGTTGTGAGTTGTTGGGTCTCTCGGCTCAAACGAACTTATGACGTCCAAAACAAGATCACATGACACAGCGAGCGACAGGGGTGTGATTTTATAGTTCCATCCACACCTACCAAGAAGATTTGGCAGGGAATAAGCAAAGAGCGGGAAGGGATCACACGCTTAGTTTCTGGAGTATTCTCGATGGGAACGCCTACATGTTTAGAAGCCTGTGTGTTAGACAAGATGCTAGCTATTGCCGTCTATTATCATAACAAAAGGTAAGGCTGGATAGGATATAGATAGTTCAGCCCGGGGTGAATACCAAGCTCTACTTATTATCGACCCTCGACCTCATTCATCCCAGATATCACGTAATTCAAGGAGATCCCTCTGACCATAGAACTCTCCAACAATGGTCAATATCATATCAAGCATTGCGCGGGCGTTGTATTTCCACTCGCTTTTGGGCAACTGATGTCCCTTGTTGGTATCCAATTCGTTGGCAGTTGAAGGAGCAGCTTGTTCCGACTCAGAAACCTCTGCATAGCTACTGGAAAGCATCCCTTGTAGCCTTTTCTTAGCAAGCTCTAGAGTCTCAGATTCATCCTCAGCGTCAGCAGACATATCCTTGGCTTCGTCTCTGATGGGATCGTCCTTTTGTTCTTGGACAGTGATGTCTTCTCCAGCCTCTTCTTGCATATCTTCTGCTTCATCTCCATCATCCCAGTCCGAGCTCTGCCTGTCAGCTATACTCTTACCCTCTACTCCACTCGAGAGCATAACCTGGGATTCCTTCTCACGGATTTTACTTAATATCTTTCCCGCTCGCTTTCCCAGATCTCTCAGCTCACCAACTTCTTCGCTGCTCATCTCACCCACATCTCTACATCGTCCAAGAAGTCCCCATGCCCATGCAGCTATTCTCGTGGTCCACGAGCAACTTGGGCTTTTAGCAGCCTCAGACAGAGATCTTGTCACAATTCGTAAAACCCGTAAAACGCTGTCAAGATCCATACAAGCTAGCTGCACCATTTGAGGCTCCACAGTTTTAACTAGTGTCGTCCATTCTGTTCTAGCCCGAGGGTTATCCGCTGGCAAAGATATAGGATGCGAGTTATCGAGAGCGGCGATGAGTTTGGCTGGAGGAACGCATTTTAGGGTAGAGCGTAGGAGAAGAAACCGATGTCGGAGGAGAATATAGTACTGTTCCTGAGGGTCTTCAGGTGCTGAATTAACCGCTCCTAGCTGGCTTTCCGGGACAGTATTTGATACTGCCGCACAGACGCCATCCGAATATATCCATTTTTGCTCCGTTTCTTGAGGCGTTCCACTAGAGGATGCATCTGCACTTGTAGGATGGCGACCGTCCTTATTTATCTGGGGATCGAGTTTCTCCTTTGCAACGAAGAACACAGGAAGGTTCCTGGCTTCAGATCTATAATAACAGGAAAAAGAGGTTAGCTAAAAGCCGCCAACCAAGCAAGCCCATATTCTCACCTTTACTAGGTATGAAAGGGAATATAAGAAAGGTATATGGAGCTTTAGATGGAATTAATGGAAATGAAACCCCTGATATGGAAAAAGAGTCACTAACCTGACCATCCGCAGATACTCAATACCATCATCTGCCGGGCCATAGAAGAGCTCTCCATCATGTGAGACATCGTCTAAACCCGGAAATGCGTGCCTTTGGCCAAACACAGGGTCACTTCGTGGCTGCTGGTATTGCGGCCTTGAAGGCGACTCGTCTTCGCTAATGTCATCTTCTGTGACGATAGCTGGCCGTATTCGTTTTGTAGACGGCGAGCCATCTGAAGGAGACAGTTTGCGTTTCTCAGCCATGTCTCAGGTAGCAGCTTGGTTTTGTCCAACTCACCATTGTCCTTGTTTAATTCATGGTGAGTTTATGTCGGTTGGTGGTAGACGGAGAGTTGCAAACGAAAAGATGTTTTGGTACTGGAGAAGCCAGCTAAAAAGACTTCGGCTAAAGCGCCTCGGACGCTAGTAACTAAGAGCCGCATTAATCTTATATGAAAGCTACAGTATCAACATATTTTGGACTTTTCTCTATGTCATTCTTCATAATATGAATAAAGAGAACACCCATGGGCACAAAGCTGAATCTATGCTATGTCTAAGGTCGCAATCTCTGGGGATCTCTGGGGAACAAGGTTGCCAGACGAATGTTAGGCAGACCTAGGAAAAATTGGACAATACGATTCAATCCCAATCCACCACCAGCGTGGGGAGCACAGCCCTGTCGGAAGGCGTTGATATAGTCCTCAAATCCTTCTTGGTTGGGCTCAACTCCTCTTGCAACCATGGCTTCTTCCAATTCCTTCGCGTCATTGATTCGCTGAGCTCCTGACATGATTTCCTCGCCTCGCATGAAAAAGTCATAAGAGTTCGAGAAGGTGGGATCGTCAGGGCAGGACTTGGTGTAGAAAGGACGGACAGCGCTTGGGAATTTGTCTACGACATAGAAGTCGGTATCGTACTTTTCACGGATGATTCTTCCAAGTTGCTTCTCCATAGCTGTGGTGAAGTCATTCTCGAACCGCTCCTGTTCAGAGACATCCACACCCACTTCCTTCAGGAAACCCAAAGCCTCCATATACTTAAGTCTAAGCGCTTTTCCATCCTTTGGAAGCTTGAACTCTCCGGCCTTGGGATAAGACTTTTGGACAACAGCAATCTCGTCCTTGAACCGGACCTTGAGTTCGGACAAGATGAAAACAAGGAGATTTTCGGCGAAATCCAATACTTCGTGGTAATGTTTTTGGAATGTCCTTTCAAAATCGAGACCAATGAACTAAAATTTGTTGTTAGTTTGGGATGGAAGAATAATCAAGCTGAGCAAATTCTGCCTTACCTCAGTCAAATGACGATGGGTGTTACTGTCTTCAGCTCGGAAGACGGGTCCTATCTCGAACACACTCATCATATCACCGGCAATACACATCTGCTTTCCCAACTGAGGACTCTGAGAGAGATACGCCTTGCGCTTAAAGTAAGAAATCTCAAAAACACCACTGCCTCCCTCGGTGGCAGCTCCAGTGATCTTAGATGTGAAAATCCATCTTGACCCACTCTTCAACATATACTCCGAAAACAACTGTGCAACACCACTGGATATGGCCATGATAGCCTGGCTTGTTTCGGTTTGGAGATCGAGAATTCGGTTGTCAAGACGGGTTTTCAAAGTGACGAGAGGAGTCCCATCAGTGTCAACTAGTCCTTCTTCGGTGGACTCTGGCGGAGGCCTTTCAGCATCCTTGACTTGCATGGGAAGCATTGGGATTGCTTCCGATATCATGTATATTTTGGTGATATGAAGTTCCATGTTTGGCAGCGAAGCGGAATGAACGGGAATTTCCGGTTTCTTGACCACACCAGACACCTGAACGATGGAGTTGACATTCAATTGACCGGTCCACTTGATCATCTGTCTGGACAATGGCTCCTTTAGCGCTATCACTGCCTGAATCTTCTTTCCTTGCTGCCTGAGCATGAGGAATGCTAGTTTGGCACTCTGCACGCGAGCATTGTCCACACGCGCAATAACAGTGATTTCCTTCTCGTAATGTTCATCTGACAGCTTCATGAGATTCATGACGTCCTCAACCTCTGCGGAATCCGGCATCTTCCCATATAGATGCGTTGCCGTGTCCTCGGCCTGGCTGGCTTGTGCGGCTGCTTGCTGTTGGGCTGCTCGTTGAGCTGCTTTTTCCGCCTTTGCCTTCTCCTTTGCAGCCTTCTTTAACGCATTCTTGCTGGGTCCTGCTGCTTCTCCCTCTGCCTGCGCTGCGGGCTTCTCAGCGTCAGGTTGCTTGTCTCCCTCCTCCTTGGTGTGGAGGGGTAGAGTAGATTCGGTAGGCTTATCCATCGCTCGGCTGTGGTGTGTCAGGAATTGATCGAATATTGAAGGATATCGGAAGGGCCTTATCCTCTAGCAGACGACCGAATGCAAGAATGCTAACAAGAAGCTGGAGCGATAACCGTGTTCAAATCGTATAAAACTCCATCGTCACTTTCACTCCCCGCGAGATTGAAAAAAGGCACGTGATGAGTCATCCCACCCTTAAAGCTTATTTCAGTACTCAGAGCCCTGTATTTTATGTATTTAATAGTTGTGATTGGTTGGACCCGTGGATAAGACCCGAATTGTCGCTTATTCAGCTTCGGCACTACACAAGAAAACGCCGTGCAGCATCTTCAAACTCTATGATGGTAAGCAAACATCCCATATTGCAATGAATATCTCTGTTTCCCTAAAATCTATACTCTATTTGTATCCATCAAAACAAAACATTCTTTGTCCTTATTTATCCGAGAGATGTTGCTTCCAGTTCGACTGAGCTAGAGACCAACTGACAGCTTCTCCAACCCCATCAACTATAGTCTTGGGGGTCCAGGTAGGCGTTCCACCTGTGTACACTCCACTCTTTACTAGCACGGGGACCCAATTCACATCAGTAGAGCTGATGTACGAATGGGCTCCCCTGATATCAGATTCTGGATTGTCACCAATCATATAGATGGTCTCCAAGGGAGCTGGAACATCCGTTTGGAAACGCTTATTCCTTAGTTCTATTAACCTTTGCTCAGCAAAGTCGTAAGTCAACTTATGCGGTTTCCCAATCATAGTCTTCAGCAATGTCACGCCGGACTCAGATCCGCCCGTCATTGCAGACCAAACACCTTCAAGGGCTGCACAAAAGCCTCCCTGGCCGAGACGAGGTTGATGGTAACCAGCCGCCCAGAGTAGGTCAGGATTGGAGAAATATAGGGCTGGTTGGCCGTCTTGCTGATAACCACGATTTGGAAGATCATCCCTATTGTTCTTGTCCGATATTGTCCCGACAATGCCCTCTCGTGAGAGTAAAAGATCGATAATGATCTGGATATCAAGCGCCCAGTCTCGTGGGTCATTGAAAACAAGGATTGCATCGATCTTGAGGCCCTTTGAAGGATCAATAGGATCTATCGAGTTGGTGAGTGGTCTCGTGATCCCTTCATAATAATGTGAAAAGGCCGAAGAGAATGGCCAAATGGATGGATGGGCCATAAATATGTCACCGGGTGTTAGCATGGACTTAAACCCATACCTATGCAATGTTAGCGCGAGGTGAATCCGGAGGGGTTTACATGGTGATAACCATACTGTTTGGCAACATCCCGGCACTTGTCACCGTCTCCACCGACCACTAAAACAGTCTTATTTTCCAGCGGTTCCTGGTCATGTTTCCCTCTCACGAGCTGTGTGTATGGTGTGTGGCTTTGAATTATCAACTCTGGGTCCAGCGGTATCCCTAGTCTATCACTCAACTGAGCGATTCTTTCCTCTTCTGACATGCCACCTCCGTTTGTGAGCAATATGAAAGGTATTCGTTGTCTTTGTAGGAGAGATAGAGACTGTGAAGCGCCCGGGAGGGGTCTGGAGGCTCGAAGTAGGACACCATCTATACTGACAACTTGTATTAGTCCTTGGGCTCGGGAGTAACATCTAGATTGGAATAAATCTCACTCAAAAGCAAATGCGAAGTTGGGAGCTTCCAAAGGGGCGGTTGGAGATGTCTTGAAACCCCGTTGGATGTATGAAGCTGCAAGTGAACGAGTGACCAGGCGAGGCCGGGGAACCCCAGAAACGCCCACGGGGAAAGGAATTCGTCTTAATTGCATCGTAGTTTTCATACAAGAACGTGGATTATATATCTCTTCTCCCCGTCAAATCACCGGTGCACACCCACGACATAACACCCCTGAGCGTGATACCTATACACCTCTTGTCCCGTCGCCGTAACCGCCGAGCTTCGTCTCCGTGAAGGATGTAGGTTAAGCATTATTCAGAAATAACACTTCCCGCGCGACAGGGTCCATCCACGTGACCTAAGCCTCGGCCCGACAAAGTTTCAAAACGTCAAGATCGACTTGCAGCTGGCGACTTTGCTTTTTCTTTTTCGAAGGGATAAAATACTTTTGAGAAGCAAAGAAGATCGATAAAATGCAAAAGCAATGAGGTTTTCGTTGACCGCTGTCTCTGGACTCCCGCCATAATCTTGCTCCAAACATGGCCAAATATCAATAAAACGCCCCATGAAGCCATATTTGCTATGATGGCTAAGGCTCCCCAGACCAAGGGGGCGTTCCTCCCCACTGAAATCGTCATCACCATCCTCTCCTTCGCTTCGGACGAGGATACGGTGAATGAAAACTGGCAGTCGACGCTGTTTTCATGCTGCTTGGTCTGTCAGCAATGGTACTCCGCCGCCATTCCGTTTCTCTACTCAAAACCAGTCATCTCTGCGAGAAACTACGACTCTTTTGCTGGAACACTAGATGTCCGTGGCAAAGCCAGGCATAACATACAAGAACCCCTGGGCAACTTTGTTAAGCATCTTGATTTAGGGGGCCTTGCACATAGTGGTAGCAAGAGTGTCACTGCAAGGCTGCTACGAGCCTGTAAAGAAGAGCTCGAGGTCTTCGTTGCGCCTGCGTCTACCTTTTCGTGAGTACTCCTTAATTTTTATACCTCTCAGTAAATGCCACCGTTCATCCTTAGTTTGGATGAACGGTTTAAAACCCCATACTCTTGGTGTAAAGGGATGATAATTTTTCCTACATTTCCTTATTCAATATAGGTCATCTTCAAAGTGCGTCTACTTATCATTGAAGTAGGACTATTAGTTTAACTCCCATGAGCAAATGCTTAAACCTGAGGATAGTTGATCTATCTGTTTTAATGACGATAGTCCCTTTTCTGAGTATACCACATGCTGTACGCAATCTAAAGCATCTGGAGACCTTACGGTTCCCACCAGAGATGTCCCACAAGGGATTGCCGAAAGTAAATGACCCTCATAACGAAAGGTCTCCTCCCCTATATCAATGGCCGCCTAAGTTGAAACGGCTACAGCTATGGAGGGTACATGACTCCATTATCCTGGGAAACTTCATATGGCCGGAAACAGTTACCGCTGTGACCATCATAGAATCCAACCATTACCCATTCAACACTATCCTCCAAACACTATCCACCGACGGCGCCTGCCATAGACTTCAGCGCGTTAGGATATTGAGCAGTCGCCAAACCGACGAAGTATCTACTCTAGCTCCTCTTTGTTTCCAGATGGAAAAGCTCAAGTTTTTAAGCCTGCAAGGCTGTGGGTGCGATCCCGGTTTCTATAGGAGGATTATTACCATGTCTCCCGAGATGGCTCCTCTGGAAATACTGGAAATAAGTCCTCTACCACTCGAACACAAACTGCGTGTTGAGTTGGTAAGGGATCTTAAGGCGGTTTGCGCAGTTGCATTTCCACGGGTTCGGCTATTAGGCATCGCTGCGTCTTGCATCGACTATGTGTCTGAGTGGTTTGAACTCGAGATGGACAAAGTTCTGATGGAGAATGCCAGGAATTCGGGACACTACGATAAAGAGAAACTTGAAAACGGCAGAATCCAGACCGGTGTCTACTATTTTTAGCCATCTCTATTGCCGAATTGCGGGGATATCCCCTCTGGAATTGGGCTTTGAGGTGAAGAATTTACTCGTTAAGAGGTTTCGATCAAAATGCAACATCTACACGCAACCAACGACAACATCCCACCGCAACAAGAAATCCAAAGAAACGAATAGAAGAAGCTAGGAAGAGATATATTTGTTGGAACTCAAAGACAAGGAGAACGTTATTGATGGAGTAACGGGTCATATTATAAGCGACAAGAATCGAAAACCGCTTAGGTCATCTTTTTGATAACAGGAAGTGAGAAAGGAAATTCCAAACAAGTCATTACCCATCTAAACACCAACGTGAATGAGACAAGGATATAAAAGAGGGGGGCCGCTGGCTTTATGCAACTGAAGTTATGATTGCGGCAGCAACACCTTCCTCTTCCGCTCGAATCGTTATCTTGGTGGTGACGCCAGACTTTGCGGAGTACGCCAACCGTACCAGGCCAGTGACTTTGCCTCCAGATACAGTCTTTCCATATAACTTGAGTGAATGTGTGGAGTTATTGAGAACGACATCCGTGCCTTCCAAGGGCTGCAAGGATAGAGTAGCAATGAGTTGCTCAGTGGCATCTATGATTGAACATAAATTAGTAATCAAATAGATTGTACGATAGTTATGGAATAAAAAAAATACTTAATCTTACCTGATATACCCTTCATGTTGGATAGCTGTAGGGTTTCGCTAGCTTCCTCGCCATTGGCACCAGTCTGCTCCCAGAGATGATCAAAGTTGCCCGCAAAGGCTGGAACAACATAGTCACTGCCCGTGAGCTCAAGATCCTCCACTTGGTATTCATCTTCATAGCCGGTTTCTTCAGGCTCGCCAGTAGTGGGGTCAATTTCCTTGCTAGTGAACTTCAAGACGTTTGTGAATGATGTGATGGGGTAGTCATGTTCACCACCGGCCTTCTTGAATGCAACATATACTAGGCCAGGCTCGTTCGGTACCAGTTTTGGAGCAGGGACAATGAAGTCCTCCTCAAGTGACTCCTCTTCTTCTGAAGGAGTTGCAACAACGGACACGTCTTCGAGTACAGTATCAGGAAGGGTATTTTTAATGTCATACTGTACAACGATATGGTCTTTGAAGATATGTTTGATGGCTGTGACAACATATTCGGTCTCTCGCTCGGTAAGCTCGATAGGTGATGAGGATTTGAGAAGAGTTCCATATTCCTTGAGTTCGGGGATTTGTGCCAGCTCCTCGGCAAATTTCTGAGTCGTTGCTTGAGCTGCAGCTGCTCCATCGGCGGCCCCATTTTGCTTTGCTTTTGAAGGGCCAGAAGTTGGCGCTTTGAGAGTTGGTGTAGCCGAAGTAAGTTTTTTGGTTCTCTCTTCAGCTAGGGCTTGCTCTTGGGACACGACCGGGATCTTTGACAGATCAAATGCGGTTGCGAAGGTCTCTTTGTCAGTTGCAGTGACATACATGACAAGTTGGTGTTCAAAAGTAGATAAAGAGTACATGGTATCTGTGGGCGTAAGTCAGTATTGAACCTCTCAAATAGCACTAGCATCATACCATTGGCAATAAATCGCTCAGCAATTTCACTATCATCGATCAATCTGAGGTTAAGGGCAGCACGATCACGAACTTCATCATCGGTATCATCTAAACATCTCTTGAGGAGTACGATAACGCTTCGTCGTAGTTCAGGGTCTTTCTGACCGACACCGAACTTAGCTAGAGCAGTAACAGCGGCGGCCCGGACAGTTGAATTTTCAAGGACAACCCTGTTATAGATATACCGGATATATTTGGTGGGATTGGGTGTCTTTGGGCCTTCGACGCCGAGGAGATGTAATATCCTAACCGCCAATTTCGTGAACTCGCAGTCTTCAATGAATTCACAGAGATGGGAAAGGGCTATATAAACCGTCAGCGAGCCATACAAGCGAAACGTATAGATAACGTCAGTTTGAAAGCTTACCTTCCTCTTTACTTCCTGGGACGAACTTGATAAGATCAAACATGCTCTCAACAACGCTCTTCTTGAATTCATAGCCACCCTCATCCCTAAGGATACCACTGATGAAAGAGAGCATTCCAGCTTGCTTGCTTGGGAATTTGAGACACAATGTCCGGATTGCCTCCACAATAGTGATCTTGAATTCATCTGTGATATCGGACATGAAACCAGAGATCTGGCTCATGAGGCGATCAACACTAGCTTCATTTCCGGTCTTAAGAAGGGTGGTGATGGCGAATGTGGCAATAGATCTGTTGGAATTGGAGATCAAGGATTCGATATCTTGGTTGCAGGCGTTGACAACATGCGGCTTAAAGGATGCGAAAGTATGCAATAGACGGATGGCAGCAAATTTGCTGGTGGTTCGAGGAGAGGACAAATAAAGCTGCAGGACGTTGACAGCCTGGGCAGCCTCTGCGTCGGTTACGTCTTTCATCTCACTAATTGCTTTGGCCGCTTCGAAAATAACCATTTCATGTTTCCCTCGAAGCCAGCTTTCCAGCATTTGCATCATGGGTTTTCGTAGACTTTGATCCTCATCGGCTAATTTCGCGGCGAGTCTCACGAGAAGAACGATTGCGGGGGGACTCTTAACGACACCGGAACCGTACTGCTGTACCATCTTGACCATTGCCATTCTGTCATGAGCTCTCATCTGGCAGAGGAGACCAATGGCATGGTATTGTGTCATATAGCTAGTCTGGGACATGGTATGGCGCTGTGTTGACGATGTAAAGCTGAGAAGGCCTCCAGACTGCTTCCCGGAAGAAGCAGCTTCCTGGGTTTCGCTCTGCCATCTCCGGACGATATCTTTTGCAATTGGAAGAAGATGGTATGCGGAAACTAAAGCGGCGGAGGAAACCGAGGGTGTCTTATCCACAATGGCAGTCTTAATGAGTCGCTCGATACCCTGTACAGTGGTGGCCTAAAATAAAGGAAAAGAGGTAAGTATATCACATTAAATAGAAGCAAAGGCCATTTTCTTCTGCATATGAATAGATAGCGTACATCTATTATACGACACAGGGCCCTTATAGCGTTCGCTCGGTATAGGACATCACTGCCAACAGAAGTGTCTTTCATAATTATAGAAGTTGACATGATGACATCCTGTGCGGTATTGGAGAGCTCCTTCAAAATCAGATACACCATCTGTCGTAGAGATGGGTCCTTGTTCTGGAAGAGCTTCGAGATTCCAAAGAAGAGTGTCGTAGCTTCATCCGTGGGGAATCTCTCGCCGGTGAACATTAGAACGGCAAGCTTTGTTAACAGAGTCCGGCATCTTCGCGGTGATATAGGGGACGAATTGAATAATCGAGCTGTTTAAGAAAAGAGATTAGCTGAATCGTTGCCAATACAACAGGAAGACTGGGGGGCGTCTTTTATTTATATCCGCCGCCCAAAAAGGGTAACAGGACAAAAAGTAGGGCGGACGCACCATCCTGGAAAACGGATGTCCTGTCCAACTTCATCATCATTTGGTCTGCGTCCTCGTCCTTCTTCATGTAGCTCATGGCGACGGTATAGGGATCGAAGAGTGCGAGGAAGTGGAGCGAGCGGTCGACGGGCGTCTTCGTGGACAGACGATATACTCGAGACCAGGTGTCCACAGCACTAACAATTTCCCTTTCCTGATCGATTGGCGGCGTTGATGTGAGCTTGCTGACTCATCTTTTTGCGTGACCTCATTAAATTCAACTTTACAGTTACCGCTTAGATCCTTGGCAGGAGCAGCTTTGCTTACGTCATATAGGCAATCTGTCCCTCACTGTCGACCCTTTTATTGGAGCCCCGTGATATTCATTTAATCACGTGATATGGATCTGGCGAAAGGAGGCAAAAAGCACTTGTTTATAGATCTTCTGTTGAACTTATACAAGTGAATTGTAGATGTGCCTGCGGAGTTTGGTGGCTGCAAGAGCCCAATTACTCTGGGGCAAACCCTATCCAATTTTAAGCAAAGATGAATAACACTGAGGGGAGAATTGGCTTCCATAGGCTGTTGAACAAGCCAATGTCCCTCCTAAGCCCACTGATAAACATGGAATTGGTTGTGCAATCCTCTGCTATGTCTGTTAGGAATCCTTATATCTATATCTACTTATATTCAAATTGATAGATATATGCCAGGAAGAAAAAGGGGACTTGATATGAGGGGGTAGTTAAGACAAACAAGACAAACACTCCACATGCGGTAACAGGCACCAGCGTTCTGATGTCACTTATCGTGGCTCGCGATAAGCCGCAAATTCAGGCATCAAAAGCACGACGAAGAGAACACCTCACAGAAGAGCTTTTTGTGTCTATATATACCTGGTCTTTTTCATTTCGCACAATTTCAAAATGGATATGCCCGTGAATGTGCCTATCGACGACCCAAATGCTGACACAGAATGGTAAAGTCTTATGCTTTTTCTAGATCAGGGACTGTCCCGCATCCGCCATCCAGAAATACTAACATCAGGTCAGGAACGATATTCTTCGGAAACA
This sequence comes from Trichophyton verrucosum HKI 0517, assembly GCF_000151505.1. Lineage (NCBI taxonomy): Eukaryota > Fungi > Ascomycota > Eurotiomycetes > Onygenales > Arthrodermataceae > Trichophyton > Trichophyton verrucosum. The sequence goes on along the minus strand of NW_003315292.1, from coordinate 40,514 downwards.
TGGAATTATACCGGAAAAGCCTCCATCTCCTACTCCAATTATAGAAGAAGCAATCGAGAAGGCCCGTCAGCTTGAGCACGAGAACCGGTTAGAAGATAAGACCTTGGACGAACTGGACGCCCTGGAGGATGAAGAAGATGAGGAATTCCTAGAGCAATACCGGTAACTACGAGAAGAAATTATACCTATAAAGATAAGAAAAATAGCCCACTTACTGAATGTGCCGGCAGGAAAAAGCGGTTTCAGGAATTGTCACGAATACAACAGACGAGCATCCACAACCAAGTCTACCCGCTTCAAAAACCTGACTACGCCAAAGATGTGACCGAAGCATCTTCGAAATACTTTGTGCTAGTGCACCTTACCTCTTCGCTGGGAAACAACATAGAATCCCGGATACTCACCGATATATGGAGGCAACTAGCCGCCAAGTACGGGGATATCAAATTCTGCGAGATGCGCGCCGACCTGTGCATTGAGGGGTACCCCGAAAGAAACACACCTACCATACTCGTCTACAAGGACGGTGACATCAAGAAGCAGATCATCACGCTACGAGAACTGAACGGGACGCGGACTCGAGCCGAGGATGTGGAAAAAGTGCTTGTTGAGTTGGGTGCGTTGGACGAACATGATAGCCGGTTGAAGAATGCATCTAGTACACCGAAGCCGGCAGAGAAAGATGAGGATGATTACGACGACTGGGATTGATATTGTTTCTGCTTTTTTGCAATATGCTCCCTCCCTTACCCTCTCTTGGCCTTTTGTGAAGATGTGTATTATATACGATTCTGGTTAGGTAAAAGAAGATTTAAATGGAGCCTGGGCAAGGGTGCGGTCTCTGAAATCGATAGTTTACGGTTGAAAGGGTCAATCTTCCCTGCGTCAATGTGCAAGCATGGGTGCTGGCTCTGGGGGCAAATGAAGATTATGATTCTTGACCGTGATATAACTGTAACTACATACCTGTTCCTTGTCTCCAAGGTCATAGCGTGCATCCGATCGGATCACATGGAAAGCTAGCATCGCGTCTCATCCATGTTTCAACTACTGGAAATTGACCGTTGATAGTCCCCAGTTGTATGTAAGTGCATCCCGAGGACACCCTTGCGCATTGTCGGTGTTGTGGCTGAGGGGCAGACTGTGACTACGGCCATCCCGCCAGGATACAGGGTATTTGGGCTTCAGCCAGGGGTCCTGCGGAGAACCCTGGAGAGAAGATGAAGGCCCCAATGTCACGGCGGATAGGAGGGCGCTGGCATGGCCAAAAGGGGGCAATTGAAACGGACAGAGAAGTAGAGCAGGCCAGAAGACGGACCTCCTTGGGCCAAACGAAGTAGATATCAGTACGTGAAGAGGCTGAGATAGAACATATTTTGCCAACCATAAGAGTCAAAACAGCCGGAAGTGGAAGAAGAGCAAATGGAGAAGATATAAAAGGGGATATCTAAGAAGAAGAGGAAGAAGAGGAAGAAGACAACGACGACGATGTTGTTATGATATGCCCATGTCCCGCAACACCCGTAAAATCCAACCCACCATCAAACAAAAAACCAAGAAGCAGAAGCATAAGCAGAGAATATTCTCTAGATCAGCTCGTCGTTGCCAGCAGCAATACTATCTTGTATTGCTTTGATAACCTGTGACTCTCCGATGACTGGGCCTGTGCCGTCACACTGAGCACGCCCTTTTAACCGGTCGTATATGTCCTGCACATCCAGTTTGGCGCCCGAATCTGACAAATGGCTGACTATCAAGTCCCAGGTAGCGGACGCATCTAACAGTCTCTCACCGGTGACTTCACAGACTCGTATCGGATGGATTGGTTTGGCGTGCTTCTCACGTTCTAAGGACGGTCCGCTGCCTCCGCTGACGGTGCTGGCAGTGCTGCTGTAGTCCTTGGGGGAATATATCATGGGTCCCGTAGTCGTGGGCTCGGGCTCATGAGCAGGAGAATGGCAGTGGGCTACTTTTGAAGTTGCGCGGAGGATCTCGTTTTCAGTGGCTACCTTTGCCATTTGACGCTTGAGTACTTCGTTGTCTTCGAGCAGGTTGGAGAAGTTCTGCTTGTACTCCGTCAATTCTTGCTCGAGGTCGCGGACTCGTCTCTCTTTGCGTTCACGGAAGGCTCGCTGGCTATAAATTGGTCATCATGTGAGTATATATCGAACGTCTCTTCACTTTTTTTCACACATCATATCGTGGGCGGGCTGAACATACGCAGCTCGATTCTGGGCCTTCCGGCGACTCTGGGCTGGAGTCATATTGCTGTCCTTTTCTTCACTGCTGCTACGGGGATCACGATCTTGCTGGCCATCCTCCCCATTCTCATTGGGGATGGACTGTGGAAAGGCATTCGAATCGATGGAGTCCTGCTTGATCTCTCTTCCCAGAGCAGTGGGTATCGATGGACCGCTCGTTACTGCTTCGACAGACTGTCTCGGATAATGCGCCGAAGGTATCCCGTTAATCTGGCCCTGAAGAGGAGGATGGCTGAACTGATATTGCTCGAATTGCTGGAAAGAAGGGCCGAACTGCTGTTGTTGCTGATCCTAGTTATGCATATCAGTAACTACCCCTTGCACGGGGCAAGAACAACCTTGAAAGCTGCGATATAAAAACTACAGACGACGAACAAAAAGGACAGGGAGGAAAAAAAAATGGAAGCATACGGGTCCTGGCACCAACGATACAAACTGCTCCTGTGAAGGGTCTTGAGGTGGCTGCTGGCCGTAATATGGATACGCCTGCTGGGGAGCAGACGAGAAGTACGGGTATTCCATGATGGACGACGAGAGCTACAATTCCGGCCGGAGAGACGAAAGAGACGATTTCGAAAACGATAAAGCAAGCAGCAGCTCAGTAAGGGGAAAGAGGCAAGATGCAGCAGCTTCGAACACCCGGGGAGTTTGAAATATATATATAAATATACAGACTTGCGTTCTGATATGCAAGGCTCTCGGTCTAATGTGGATTTCAAAAAAAGGGTGTGGGGAACAGGAAGTTAACAACAGGGATTACGAGAGATGAAGAGAATGATATGTGCGAAGAGACGAGAGAGACCGAGAGCCAGAAGGTCAAGGATGATGCTCAGGATGATCGTTTGGATTTTGATATCGGGTCCCTCTTTTCCTTTCTTTTTCCTTCTGCCTCCGCCTCGTCTTCTATCAATATCACTCTGGCCTTCTCTTCTCTTCTCTTCTCTGTCAGTCAGTCACCTGGAGTCTCCTCGACCAAGAAAGGGCTTGCTTTTTTCTTCCCAACTTGCACCTCGTTACGAACCGTCAGGAGAAAAAAGGAAGATGGGGAATCTGAAATCTCGTGTCCGGGCAAGCCACCTTTGCCGCTTATGGTGACGACAATCCATAGCTAGTGCGAGATAGTCCCCGATAGAGTCAACCTTCCATGGGCTTGTCTGGTCTTCCTGTCCAGTTGGCTCGCTGCCCTAAGCCAGCTCACAACCAGGAGGCATGGCATCCCTGGTTCATCAGCCCAGCCCTCCTCCCTCAGCGGCCACCCAGAGATAAGCCATCGAGCAGCCACCAGCTAACGGCCCCGTCGCAGACCCCCCTTCTCCATTGCCCCGTCCTGGTCAACGGCGAGCCAAGTTGAGGAAAAAGCAAAGCCGGAAAAGGACGAAAAGATGCAATACTTAAACAATAATAAGAGCGAGGGCTATCGGACGAACAGCCAGCGAGCGAATGATGCGGCCGGTTTAAAAAAGAAACATTCAAACCAAGCCCAAACGTATCAAACCCAGGCCATCCATCCCCCCATCTGCCTAACTAACTAGCTACTTTTCTAACCAACCAACCATCCTTCTTCTCACCTTGTTGCTTTCTTCAGCCCAGGGAAGCCGGGCCAGACCTTGCGTCAAACTGCGTGCAGAACTGCTGCACCACATCGAAAAGACCATGCGAACGAAGCAGGTGGTTTACTACCTCACCCCTGGCTGCAGATTTAACGGCTCCATCCCGTCGCATCCCACGATCCATGGCCCACCCCTCCCTTTGGCATCTATCTACCTTAAGTGCAGGCCTGGTAGTTGCTCGATGGAGACCAGTGTAGCGTGCAAGTATACAACGGAGTAACCTAAAACCTCTTGGGACATGTCCAACCTGCTACGGAGTACCTGCTACCTGTTACCTGCTACACAGACAGTTTAGACCTCCTCCTGTGACTTCTGCTAGTTACGTACATCTGCTGCAGCCGCCACATATAACGACACCCTTGTGTCCCGCCAAGGGCGCCCGTTTCGACGACCACCCGCTATGACAGAAGCGCCTCCTCCAGCCCTGGCCACCCTTTTCTCCTTGCTCAATTTCCTCTCTTCCTTGATAGCTTCTTCCTTGACCAGGCGCTTGATTACGAGTCTGGTTAATATTCAACTGCAACCAAGATACCGCACATCCCACTCCCCAAACCAAGCCTCGAGTGGCTTTTTCCCCTTCTCCAGGCGGCAAAATAATGCGGTAGTTTTTTAATGAAGCCGGGGCCTAGCTAAGGTGGTCTAACTAGTTGCCGGCCTGAGATGCTATTTTATACTCCCTCGAGTTCCTGGCAGGGGTGCTTCATCTCCTCCTACCCGTCCAGGCCATACCCCGTCGGGAAGCTGGATATCAAAAAAAAAAAAATCATACATACCCATGACCCCAGCCAACTAACAAGCTAAGTACCCTAACTGCTTTAGCTATACTTGCCTATCCAAAATGGCTGCCGAGAAAGGTAACCAACTAAACGAAATGGTAAGTAGAATACGGGCGCTCTACGAACGCCAACTGGCCAGCCAGGCAGCCTGGCTTGTTACCTCGTTGCCTGCCCTTCCCTACTAACCTACCTTGCTACCCGCCGCCTGCTTAACTAACCGGTGGCCTTCTGGGCCTCCTTTCCTGCTTCTAATCCATTATTTCTCTGAAGGTTCGGTTCGGCTAATGTGGTACTTACCTCCAGCGTAGTGCAGTTCGTTCATCAAAACAATTTTAACTCAGGGGGCTCCTTTCGTATTCTTCCGCTCGTGCACATCGGGGAAGTAGTTAAAACACCGCCAGCATCAACCAACTAGCTAGCTAGCTAGCCATGGTGTTTAAGCATTAACATTATTAACTAACATTAATGTTGCGATGCAACTAAATAATAGCAGTTGGCGGAACGCTTCCCGGGCGGAGGGGACAAAAAGTACATAAATAGCTTACAGCACGGTGCATGCATAGCCGTACCTAATTCTCTCGGGTCCTTACTTACTCGCATGAACTCGTCCGTCCGATTCACCCACCGGCTTCATCATCGGCTTCATCATCGGAATCTTCTCGCAGTGGCGAAGTCGAGATATGGTTATGGGGCAGCAGGAGGATGAGCACCCAGCCGGCCGTGCATCCACAGCGGGTTACGGAGCACACTACTGCTTTCGAAGCGAGGGTCCGCCGGTGATCAGGTAACTGACTACATCACCCGTGAGCTGAATATGGAAGAGTAATAAGATAAAGATGGAGAACTCCCGGTTCCCGCTGGGTTTGTCCCGGTGTTTGTTTCATGCCTTGTTCTGGCTGTTCTTGGTCGTTTTATCTAACGTAACTAGCTACCTTGTTAGCGATCCCCCTTCCTCGGCTTTGACGTAACTGACTGGTTAGTTAGCTAACGAACTAGCTACAACGGAATTTACTCTATACTTAGATAGACTCGGGTTCGAGTATGGGTAGCGAGCGTAAGATGTTTGGATTTGCTGATGGGCAAGTTAGGTTATTTAGTTGGCTTAATTAGTTAATGGAAATGAAGCAGTGCAAGTAAAAGAGAGACGTGAAAAAACAAGGGACAAAATGGAAACAGAGTTAAAAAAGAAAGATCATCTCTAATCGGGCAGGTCAATTCAGCATTTTTGCTCCCCTCGTCCCCGGTTGTGCAAAGCAATTCATCCTCACGCGTGCTCTCCTTTGCCAAATCGAATCCGATCCATCGCCCACCACTGCTCGAGCTGCCTTTCCGAATTGAATGTGAAATGACCTTAAAAAAATACTTGTCTCTCAAAAGAATAACGCTGTGCTGGGTGTGTGTGCTAAGGGGAGATTGATCGGGCGCAAAACAATAGAAAGAAACAAGAAAGCAAAAGCATGCATTGAAAATCAGTGACGTAGGGGAACAAGAAACAAAATCACGATACCACCCCGGAAGCGACCCTAGCCATATTCCGTCGCCGTGTACCACTTTGTTGTTGAGAGAGGGGAAGGTGGAGTTGCGTTCGAAGGGTACCGATACACACACACATATACACATAAGAGCCAACCACCCGAAGAAGACGGAGGCTGTATGTAGTATTGTGATCAATGTTTAAAATAATGGATGTCGAACGTTGTAAATATCGGTGCCTTTTTGCTGCTCCTCGACCATACCCATACCCGGTGTTCCTCTCAACTCTCAACGTGCAGTCTTCTCCACTGCCCATCCCCTGTCCTCGCGTCCCCTTCATTAGAATAGAGCAGAGTAAAACAAAAGAAAATTAGGAAATGAAAGCATGGTATGAACAAGCTAAGGAAACGTCAATTTGATGATGAAAAAACGTAAGCATGGGGGAAAAGGGGGATGCTAGGATGAAAAAAAAAAAGGGAAAACAGATAAGAAATGCCTGGATGATCGAGGATGGAAGAAGCCGGATAATAACACAATACGGCGCCCTGGCGAGGTTGATGTCGATTAACTGAAGATGCTGCCCTGGTATGTTGTGTTGTTGCTGATTTTTTTTTTTGTTGAAGTGTAAAAAAAGAGTAAACCCGGTTCCGTATCTGATGATTCAATCCTCGGTCATTATGGAGAGGCAGGATCGTCAACAGCCATGCCCAATGAAACTGTTAAAAGACGATATCCTGCCAAAAAGAATGTCTGTCTGAAAAAGCTCTGCCCCCCTTGATGATGAATATGACGTAGTTCTGCTCGAACACGAAAGATAAGACGGCTGCTTGGTTGCATCTCGAGGTCCCATGTTGGTATTAATAATCCACGAGAGGAGGAAGGATAGTAAAAAAAGGGCCGGTGTTGATGTCGGTGCCGGTCAGTTGAAATGGTGGATTCGAGATGCAGGCCAGGAAGCAGACAAGATGATAGGAGAGAAAATTGATGTGATCGAAGCATAAACAGTCATGACAAGGGAGGAGAGTTGTAGAACAGACAGATCTGAACGATAGGGTAGATAAAAATGATCTTTTCCCAAAGTTCAGGATATGAAAATGGTAGACATGAGAGGACATTGGGGGGTGCAGTATGTGTGGAAAAGTTATTCTTCCCAACATGCCCCCCCTCTTGCGGAAAGAATATCCCACTCAAATCATTAAAAGAAGAAAAAACTGTGTTGCTTATTAGATGATTACCACTGAGTGCCGTTGTTACCATCATCCCGCTTCGATGAACGGTGGTAAGGGGATGAATGATAACCACCGATACCCATAAGGTTAGAACCACCTTTAGAAGCGGAACGAAGCCTAGCGCCGAAAACTATAACATTAGTCAGATTTTCGATGGAAAACACAAGAAGGAAAAGAGATTGTCCCTCTCCGTGCAGGCCAGCCCAAGCGTCTTCGTCAAACGGACCACTTCAAAGCACGAGCTCACTGGCAGAAAGGGGAGGGTCTGTTCCTTACTCGGAACCAACGGTTGCAGATACTCACATCCTATCGCTTCCGCCAATTGCACGGTTCGCATCTGGGTTTTCGTAAGCTCCACGGTCCATCACCTTGCGGCGAGGGGCCATAACGGTGGGCTTGTTTTGGATGGCCGGGTTTCCAGAAGCAACGTTAGCGTTGGCAATGCGGCGTGGGCGTTCATCCTCTTCCTGGCCGTTACCAGCGTTTCCAGTGGCCTGAGCAATAGCCTGGGCGTTCTTCTGGTACTTGTAGACGGTCCAGTCGAATACGTAGTCGTATTGGAACGACTCGCGGACAAAGAGATCACGGAAGATCTTGCGGAGGTAGGAGTAGTCTGGCTTGTCGTCAAAGCGAAGAGAACGGGTGTAGTTTAGGTAGACGGCAAACTCGTTGGGGAATCCACGGCAGAGAACCTCGGTTGGAGTGGTCATCTTCTTTTCCATGATACGGTCGTACTTTTGCTTCTTGGTAGCGGCCTTTAGTCCCTGCCACGGCAAAGATCCACGGCAGAAGTAGAGCATGACGTATCCGAGGGATTCCATGTCGTCACGGCGGGATTGTTCGACACCCAAGTGGGTGTTGATACTGGCATAACGGGCAGTACCAGTCAAGTTCTTGTTCTCACGGTAAGGGATGTGGAAGTGAGTCTTTGGGTCACGGTACTTCTTGGCCAGACCGAAATCGATGACGTTGACTTGGTTACCACGCTTTCCGATGCCCATAAGGAAGTTGTCTGGCTTGATATCACGGTGAATGAAGGACTTTGCGTGGATGTACTCAATACGCGAGATGAGCTGGTCAGCGAGCAAGAGAACGGTCTTTAGAGAGAACTTGCGGTTGCAGAAGTTAAATAGATCCTCCAAGCTAGGACCAAGGAGGTCGATGACCATAGCATTGTAGTCACATTCAGTGCCGAACCAGCGAACAAATGGAATGCCAACTCCACCGGCAAGAGACTTGTAGACACGGGCTTCATATTCGAGCTGTGGGTGCTTGGCCTTCACAGACTCAAGCTTGATGGCGATCTCCTCGCCAGAGATGATGTTTGTTCCTGCACATATCGTTAGACATATCAGTGTGTACGTGTGTTGTAGGAAGGACTGTACGCACCAAGGTAGATATCACCGAAACTGCCACTTCCGATCTTTCGACCAATACGATACTTGTTTCCAACACGGAGATCCTATCTGTCGTTAGCTCAAGCCATATTTCCTCCCCAAGAACCTATATAGACTAACCATGGTCGTCATCGTGAGGGATACCAGAAGCAGTAATCAAAAGACTGCTTTTTGAGGGAGAGAGAAGGGTTCTGAATGTATGTACGTGTAGTGTGTGCGTGTGAAACACTGCTCAACGGATGAGGCGTTTTAATATTCGCTCTTGTATTTGTATTCAGTCTGTCTTCCCTGCAGGCAAGGCAGGTAGTGTAAAAAAAAACGGTTCAGGTTATGCAACGGGCCGAGATGTGGTAGCTGGTAGCAGCAGAAGAGGCAGGTTAGCAAGGTGGAAGATTTTTGCTCTCCCAGGCTCTCTCACTTCGATATAAACAAGCAGAGCAGACGCGAGAGGAGAACAAGGGGAAGAAGAACAAGGCAGAAGGAGGGAGAGGCCCTCTCGAGGCCTGAAAGGTGAGGGTGGATGGGTGTTTAATGTGTGATGAAGTGGCGGGAGTTGGGTGGTTGAAAGGTGAGGTTGAAGTGGTGAGGCTGGCTTTTTTTATCCTTTTTTTTGGGGGGCGGCGGCTAACTGAAGGGCAGCAGCAGCAGCGCCAGCGTCACCGCCAAGAAGCAAGAGAAGTCCGACATACCTGTCTGTCTGCCCCTGCGGGAGGGAGGAGGAGGACCTGGAGCTGTCCTGGGTCTGATGGAGGTCAAGGGGCGTCCCTTGAGCCAGCACGCAGCGAGAGGTCGTCGTGGCGGTCGTCGTCGTTGGTCGTCGATGTCGAGCAGAAGGAGAAGAAGAAGAAAGTCGGCGGAAGTCGGTGAAGCAGAGAGAAAAGGCAGAAAAGACGCCCTGGGGTCACGTGGCTGGGCGAAGGTCAGTCAGCTCAGCAGAACTTCCGCTTTCTTCTTCTCTAGTTATCGCCTGCTTGTCGCTTTCTACTGCTAACTATTATTTATCGCCTATCAATGTCAATGTCACTGCTACTCTCTCCCCCCCCTTTGGCGGCTCTATTCACCGCGGTGTTCCTCTGGCGGTCACTCTGTGGCGAGTCAGCTGCTCCTAACTAGCTAACTGACCTTAGTTCCCTCCAAGCCTGATCGCCCATGTCTTGTCTCATCGCTCGCCGGCAGCATGTCTACCCCCTTTTCCCTCGCCTTCTCCACGGCTGCATCCGACGGCTTCTGCGCCAGTGATAAGCTGCGGAGACGAGGGAGCCCAACAGGGGTCGTTTCTTCTTCGCTCCGTCTCTTCCTTCTACCGCTTGCAGGTTACTTTGATACTTCGATACTTTTACTCCGCGCCCAGCATCGATTCAACCTTCTAGACCTGAGGGGGAACCACCCATTATTATTAGATACAACCAGGACAAAGCGAAAGACAAGTCACTTTTCCCTTTCATCTTCACCAGGTTTGACTTCTGACCCTGTCAGGATGGCCCGCAGTTATCCCTTAGGTATACACAACTATACATGAGATAACGTGCCACTGTCAGGCCGGAGTCGTTCGCTTTCACCGCCCCCCTGCATTCGCCGCCCAACGACAAATCTCGCTCCCTTGGCCTTCTCCGAGGCGGATCGGACCATCGGCCGACATGCCAGGCGTTTCAACTGGTTCGTCTTGAATATGTTATATGCATTATTAGTAGCTACTCTATACATTGCATTAGTAGTTGGTTTGCTCTGTATGGTGGTACGGAGCAGAGCTGACCGGGGAAACCTACTTATATTGGCTGAGGGGACGGAGCACAAGAGGAGAAAACTGGCGTAGCAAGCACAGCCCTCAAGAGAATACAGGGATTCAATGATCATCCTTGCCCTGACTGATCAACTATTTGATTGAACCTCGCTGTCAGGTCATCATACCTAGCTACAACTACCGGTCTATTGTGATGATGCTATTCTGATGAATTATGCCGAAACAGGGTGTCGGTCAACCAGGCATGACAAGCGACCACCTTATCATAAGGACAGACCCACGACCAAGGCATATCGACAAGTTACTTTTTTCCTTTATTTTTTTTCCTTTTCTTTTATTTATTTTCAGGTGTAAGTAATAATAAGATTAAACGGCATCAAATAGATATAATGTAGACGTAGATGGTAATAAAAAGGGCAAAAAAAGAGAAGAAAACTGGGATGAACAAAGGGAGCTGCCATTTGATACCTTTGCCGCTTTACATCGATCCTGCCCGCCTAATTATCCAGGGAGAGAGAAAGATTATTTTATGGCAAAGGACATTTCATATCATAAACAAGGAAATAAAAGTAAAAACGAAAAGAAAAGAAACAAAAAAAAGACCCAGTCCACCGAAGGGGAATTAGAAGAAGACGAGGACAAACAAGTGGCATAATAGAGTCAAGCAGGATAGACGGGGGGGCGTAAACAGCATTATGTGAAAGACGACAACGATAGGAACAAGAGGGTTAGAGAAAAAAAGAAAGAAAAGCAGAAACAAACAATCAAATAAACTGTAAAAACGGGAATGAAGATAAAGACGTTGATTTGATACAGTGAGCCTCGTTGAGTCCAGCCGAGCCTGCGAATGGAGTGAGAAGAAGTGGGGGAAAGTAAGGAGGGCAAGAAGGCAAACGAGGGAATAGCGAAGAGAAGAAAGGAGATAAGGCAAAGAGATGAAACGGGAATAACAAGAATGATAAAGGTGAGATTGGGAATACATGAACATAGATTGGGAGTAAAAAAGGATAGGAAGAGTATAGAAAGAAGAAACAAGAAAGAGGAAAGTGAGAAAAGGCGAGGAGGAAGTAAGGGGGATATGTGAGTGAAGATAACCGCTAAGATGGATGCCGGATCAAAGGCTAGTGGCTATATTAATACACAAAAATAATATGTATGGATAGACCCGAAGAAGGACAAAGGTCATGTCATTGTTTTGGCTCATAGTATGTTACCAGCGGCGATGGGTTGCGCGGCTTGGGACGTCGGGATGGTTGAAGACTGCTGGTGTTGGCTGGAGCTTGGTTCGTCGGCGCGAGCTTCCTCCTCGTCCAGACGACGGCGCCAGTTAGCGAGGCTGTCGCTTAGGCCCTCGCCATAGGTCTCTTTCGTAGGCGTCTGATCAAAGTCGAACTGCGTGCTGATTCTGTAGCTGCGGTTTGCCGTCTCCCAGTGGCTGCGAAGCGCATCGAGCTCGTTCGCCAGAGAGTCCAGCGCCAGCGAGCCGCGGTGGTTCAAAAGCGTATCGTCCTGCGAGACGTTGCTGTCCGCTCGCGACCGGTTGGTGTGGTTGGCGTTTGCAGCGCTGGAAGCGTTGCTGGCATTACGGCTTAGGTTGGCCCCGTTTGAGTTCATGCTGTTGGCTACCTGTTGGGATTGACGGCGGTAGTTGGTCACGGAGGATTCAACCTGGTCCAGAAGCATTGACACTTTCTTCTCGGCGTCCATTGCGCGAGATTCAAGGAGGAGGTTCTCCTTCTTGAGCTGCTCGAGATCGCGCATGCCCTTCTCCGTGGTGCTTGAGAGTTCGGCCTGTAGGGCCTCTTGCTCGTTGCGAGACTCGTCGTACTTCTTCTGTACGGAAGCAAGCTCTGCTTGGACGGCCAACAGTTTGTTCTCAAGGGACGATATGGATGCTGCCGTGGATGATTGAAGATCGGTGATGGACTGGTGCAGGGTATCGCGCTCAGCTTCCCACTCAGCGGGTGCTGGTGCCTCCCGTGAAGCCCCAGCTTCCGGGTTGTTAGACACTTCGGCTAGCTCAGCCTGCAGTTTGGCCGTCTGGGACTTATATTTCGCCAGCTCTTCTTTCATGCGTTTCAGCATCTTTTCTGTTCCCTTTACGTAGTGGACGGCGGATTGGTAGTCATTCTCAAGCTGCTCGAGCTTCTCATTATAAGCACGGCCCACTTCCTGCTCTCGGTACTCGAAGCTAGACTTGGTCTCCTCGTGAGCCTTCAAGCTGGACTGTAACTGTTGTTCGAGCTCGCGTAGTCGGTTTTGTTCAGGTGTTCCATAGCGTGAGCCTGGTGAATCCAGCAGAGGTGACCGTCTGCTATCAGACATGTTCACGCCACGCTCACCAAGCAGGTCCTTGAGAGCTCCGTGCTGGATGGCCAACGCATTAGTGTCACGCTGCTGATTCTCAAGCTGAGCCTTCACATCGCGGTTCTCAATGCTGAGCGTCTGGTTCTCCTTCAGTGCGGCCTGGAGCTGTCTTCGAAGCTGTAGTCCTTCCCTGCTGCTTTGTTCCTGGTAGGCTTCTAGACCAGCAATCCGCTCTTCAGCACGACGTAACTTCTCAGCAGCAGAGTCCGCAGCCAGCTGGCTTGTCTTCACTAGCTCATTGGCGCGCTCAACCTGGGACTGAAGTACAGCAACCCGTTGATCTGCCAGTGAGTTGCCCTTGTCAGAGCCTCTACTGACTACACGGTCGAATCCAGAAAGAAGAGCAATCTTGTGGCTCTCAGCCTCCTTAGCATGGGTATCAGCCAGTTCTTCAGCTTCCTTAAGTCGTCTAGCAGTGTTTTCCAGTTCGTTGGTGCGTTCTTCATGCTCTGCTCTCAACTGCAGCAACTTCCTCTCCACAGTATCACGATGCTGGCGCTCCTCTTCAAGTTTTCGCTCCATAAGCTCTGCTTTGGCAACAGATGCCTGCACCGCGTCTCGAAGAGATACAACATTTAATCCGTGATTCTCCATACGGCTAGAAATATCTTCATGTTTCTCAGCAAGTTCAGCGTAGTCAACTTGAAGCATTTTCAGCGCAGCTTCAGCCTCAGAGCGTGCAGCGGCCTCCTCCCGGTACGAGGACTGGATCTGATGTAGTTCTACTCGCATACTCTCCAGCTCCAGAGGATTATTCTGAAGTTCTAACTCAGTGAGCCTCTTGTTCGTCATCTCATGGAGTTCCTCGGCCAGCTCCTTTGCACGTTTCTCCTCCTGAAGTTCTAAAGACAATGATTCAACCTTCGCCTTCAACTCATTCTGTACTGTTAGAGAAAGAGCTAGACGCCGAGTTATTTCGGTCGTGCGCTGGGAGTTGCTTTCGTCAAGATCACGATTGCTCATCTCAGACATTGGCGTGCCACCCTGGCTGCCTCCACCTCCACCATGAGCAGCAAGCCTAGCACGAGCATACGCTGCTTCATTCAAAGCTATATCTCGCTGGTGTTCGACTTCTGCAACCCGTTTGGAAGCAATGCTAGCTTGACGATCAACGTTGGCTTGCATCTTGGCAAGTTCAGTCTTCATGGCAAGTAACATTTCCACCAGTGGACGATCTCCTTCGTTAAAGGCGTCTACCGATCTCTCTTCAAAAGTACCAGGAGTGGATGATGGAGTGTAACCTGCCTTGCGAGCTAACGCAAGTTCAGATACGTACCATGCATTCTTCGTTTTCATGGTCTCCAACTCCTTTATCAAAGCTTCCTGGTGGGCGGTAAGACGTGGTGAGCGTGGTTCATCTGCGAGACTCCTGGAATTCCTATAAGCCCTGTTTTCGGATGCGAGTATTGAATCGTCAACGCTGTCTATCGAGTTTTGCTGTCTTTGCTGTCTAAGGGACCGTTGCCGTGCAGGAGTTACCATGGGGGCGGCTTCTCCGGCTTCCATTGCGCGTGCAGAAAGCCGTGATGATGAGTGCTGTTGGCGAGTAGCAGCAGTCATTGGGCTGGATTCCCGCGTTCCTCTATTACTACCATGAACTGATGTATCTCGGCTGTGCTGTCGATCTTTCTCAGAGGGCCGAGAGTGATCTGAGGAAGAAGAAATACTTCTATCAGGCTTTCCGGATGACGGCTGTTGCTGATGTTGCTGCGTTTGCTGCTGCATTTGCTGATGTGGATGTTGCTGTGTTTGCTGCTGTGATTGCTGTTGGTGAGGATGTTGTTGCTGTTGCTGTTTTTTTGCTTGTGAAGGAATGGCATTAGTTCTGGGATGTGGTGCTTGGCCTGATGGAGGTGGTCCGGCAGGTGTCTGAGCAATCGAGGCTCTTGGTAACCTGGAGCCACCGGCTGGGCTTCCATTAGGATCCCTAGCTGGGCCAGGTGGTCCCCGGCGCTGAGCATCAGGAATAACATGTTGAGCCTCACGGGATGTACGCCCGGATTGACCGCCAGTCCTTTCATTCTGCGCAACTCTCCGAGGCGGTGGCCGTTCTCCAGTAGGGGAGGTAGGTTGGTCATTAGGGTATCGAATTTTAGTAGTATCCAAAACATAGACGAGACCAAGTTCCATCGGGTCCCGAGGAGCAGAACTTGGCTCTCCAGCAAGAACTATAATGTTTTTCCCAAGGGTGGTCATGCTGTGACCTGATCGAGGGGAGGGTGCCGGGCCCATGTTGTGGAAAGAATACCATCGTCGGATCGAGATGCGGAATGCAATTAAGTCTCCAAGATCCACACCTTCCTCTGTTCGTCCACCAAAAACGTACATCACATCGCCAACCAGGGTAGCGGCATGGCCTTCTCTCGGAGTTGGAGTAAACCCAACATAATCAATTTGCGTCCAGGAGTTGCCTCTGGGATCATATGCCCAGACATCGTTAAACCATTGGACACCATTAGTACCTCCAAATCTATTGTTCTCGTTAGCATGGCGACTATTTGAATCTATAGAACAAAGAGGATGACATACAGATAAAGTTTGTCATTGAAAGTAACCATTGTGTGGTTAGTTCGCGCAGGAGGAACCTGTCCAACAGGAGGACCATCGTCATGGCTGTTTCTAAGAAGGAATTCCCACTTATTTCCGGGATTGTTCATGGCGTTGAGATCGAAAGCAAGTAAATCGTTAAAGAAAAAGCCCTCCACCTGACCACCAAAGACATAGATCTTTGACCCAAGCAGGTTCAATGAATGTCCATATCTTCCAGGCGGACGAGGGCCCGGGGAGGCGGCACAAGACCATTGTCGAGAAGCTGTAAAAACAACCAATTAGCACCCTAAACTTACGGTCCATAAACATATTAAGAGCAGCCTCATTGTACTCACAAGTGTTGAGGAAATACAAGGTATCATCAAGGGTATCATTATCATGGATCTTCGTATCACCTCCGTAAACAATCAAAGCATTTCCAACTAGTAAACTAGCATGTCCAACTCTGGGGCCTGGCCCTTCGGTGACAGGTGAGATTGGAAAGCAGGTGGAATTGTTCCCACTGTTTTCTATCATCCATAGATCGCCCTTAACAGTTGAACCGTCTACCAGGCCACCCATTAAGTATATATCACCCTCAGCAGAGGCAATGGCGTTGATAGCGGCTCCATATCGAGGGAAAGGTGTGAGTTGCGGCGAAGGGAAGTTCATGCGTCGTTGCGACCAAGGATAGAGGGCATGATTAGCAGCAGAAGGTGCCTGTATGCCATTAACGGGCTGGCTGCGTAGTACCTACAAAAATAAGCATTAGACACTCAATCGAGTGCAAGGGNNGAAAAAAAAAGTTTTTTTTTTTTTTAAGTCATTAAGCAAGGCTGGCAAACGAACCTTTGGCTCTGAATCCGCCCGATCTCTGCGTACATTGGGCAGTTGAACCGGGCCGGCTGATGAAGAGTTTACTTGACCGGGAGCTGGTATGGGGCCGGTGCTTGGCCCAAACTGCTGAACCGGCTCAACATCTTTCTCTATCTCTCGGATACCATTTAGCGAACTGGACAGGCTGGACGTTGGAACCGATCCCGTCCCTTCAGATGTATGGATGTTCCTCGTTGCAGCCCCAGAGGGAGCGGGCTGGTTGTGGTTCAGAGCATGGCTCTGGGTCTGGCTTTGATTTTGGTGCTGGTTCTTTTTCGACGACTTGAAAAAAAAGGACATTTTCAATGATCGAGTCTAAACGAGCGTCAAGCCTCTCCCCAGCAGAGAGACCACGGTTCGAAGGGAGAGAAAGGGAGGGAGGAAGAGAGGGAGGGAGAGAAAGAGAAGAAAGAAGCGAGCAAAGAGTCGTCCGTCGTCCCAGATGGTCGGTTTCGAACAGGGATAGAAAAGAAAAGAAAAGAAAAATAAAAAAACAAAAAAAAGGATAATTTTTGATCAAATATCGAGAACGCAAGGTATAGACATCCACGGCAACAATGAAACGAAGGCGGTCGTTAAATGTGTTAAAGGGCCCCTGACGGGCAGGAAATCGCCGTTTGGATCGAATCGAGGATGCCGTCCTGACGCCTGTTCACTAGCCAGGGCGAGCGGCAGGGCAACCGAAGCCGAATTACAACGAAACAAGAGGGAACTAGAATGAATTCGGAGAAGCGATCGGACAGGTTGTATAGACGTCGTATGCCGGCAGCGTGCGAGTGAAGGAGTGGCTAAGCGATCGGTCGTTCCAAGGGAGTCTTGTGGGTGTTCCTGACCCAAACATTCATCGAGCGCGCGCGATCGGCTGCAGAATCGTAGTACTAGACGAAATAAGCATTGGGAGCTGACGTTGACGACAGAGCGAGGGAGCCCACGGGCAGGGAGAGGGCGGCGGCGGCGGCGGCGGGCGAGAGGCTCTTTCGCTGCGTCCTTGACCGTGAGGACCTGGCGCAGCGGCGGGAAGACGAGGATGCGGGCGTGAAGGAGATGAAGAAGTGAAGTTCGGCCTCGCTGTCGTTTTCTCTTGCTCGCCTTTTTTTTTCGCTGCCAGAAAAAGACGGCGAGGAAGCTCGTCAGGGGGTCGACGAATCGGGTTAGTCGGCGGCGCTTAGTCAGGGGCCGCGATCTGATTAAGCGCAGAAAGGTTAATCCGGTATAAAGGTGCCGGGCGGGCGGGCGGGAGGGCAAGATAAGGGCTAGGTCGATTGGGCAGGCTAAGCAGGGAGGCGGCACTAGAGTAGCTAGATTGCTAGATGGCAGATGCTATGTACACGACGGGGGAGGTGTCCAAAAAGTAAAAGGACCGGGGGTGGGAGAGCTACAGGCAGAGGTACAGGCCGCTGGGCAGAGCAGGAAAAACAAGAGATGCCTGATGCAAAGCTTATCAGAGCAATAACGGGGCTCCTATATAGCTAGCCACTCCAGCCGCATCGAGGGTGGTGAGGAAACGGGGCTGGTCAATGACGCCTTCCCGTACTTCCGCAGTCGAGTGTAATTGTATGGGAGGGGTGCGAGGAACCCGGCACCGGCAGATGCAGCTGCAGCCAGCCAGAAGGATGGGTCGTCAAACGCAACCACGCCACTGGTCAAGTGGTAGTCCACCAGGTTCTGCACGGTCTCCATCCCGAGCATCGACACAAGGCTCATGCCCGCTGCCGTTTTGGCTGCAGCTTTCCATGACAGTTGGTCGCGGCCCAATCGCAGTAGTACAGTCTCCAGGAGCATGGACGATGTTAGTCCCGAGGCCACTGCACGGTATGTTAGCATGGGCATGTGCAGACCTACAAAATAACAACCAGGGTTATGACGTACTTGCTATTCCCATGATGAGACCGGTTCCAATGCCAGGATAGCATGACTGCAGGAACCACATGGCAGAAAAGTCACCTAGGCTGCACCCGATCAGGCACCGGAACGTGTTGACACCAGCCCGCTTCCAAGTCGGCCGTGAACTCCAGAATCCCAGGGACAATATGGGCTCGTCACTCTTTTGGGACTTTGCGCAATGGTGTGCAAACCGTATCATCGTGAGTGAAGCAGGTATAGCAGAGCGGAATTTGTGGGAGAACGAAGTATCCCTAGGAAGCTGGCGGGTCCAGGGCAGTCTTGTAGGTCGTACCACGCAAAATGACATGTTTGCGAGGGTATCCGTAGGTATTTTGTATTCTGGTTCTGTGTATAGGTCTTTTCCCTCAATGGCAGCTCTTGTATCCCTCGTCGTGAGATTGTGGCTGCGTAAGCAAGCTAGATATATGAGGCCACAGCAAGAATATGCCAGACACGGCTATTCGACGAAGATTGCGACTATCAAATCCGCTACGGTACACGCTCCACCCAAGCGTGAGAAGAGTGAAGAGTAGGAAGGCAGGCCGAAAGCGCTCGAAGATGCTCACTGACGCGGTTCCAATTGATAGGAAGTCAAGGACAACCTGCAGAATAAAAGACGGCGGTTAGCTTGGTTGAACAACTAGATATACCGTCTAGAGAACTCACCGGAAGCCAGCAGCAAGAACTGTGAAGCAGGGCAAAGAGGACTGGAGACAAGCTGGCTAGAACTCCCTGAGGCTGAGAATCTTCTTTCTGGCCTGGAGACGGAGACTGTTTGGTCTCGCTGGAAGACGATGGCGAATTTTCACAGCAAGACATCGTACGAGAAGGAGTCTTCGTATATTTAAGGTAAAACGATGCTGGTCGGCTCTTCCTTCGCAAAGCTCAAGGCCCTTGTCCGCGTGGTTTTTGCGAGCTTACGAGCCAGGCGATTGGTAGGGAATCAAACGAAGCTTGCGATGGCTCCCCTGTTGACATGCGAGGAAGTGGAGTGCTCAAGGTTTTGAAGACTTGGTATCCTACCAAATTGATACGATAGAGAGGACTATTCATGCATTAATTGAATGAAACAAGGCCCTTCCTCCTTTACTGGTTTTTGGTGGTACTACTGCTAACTACCAAAAAGCTACAACGGCGAGCTAGCAAATAGGACTCGGTGAACAATGGAAAGGCTCCTTAGCCTACCTCCATATCAAAGAATGCATGTTCAGTTAGCTGCACCGCCTCCGTCTACCTCCATCCCAACATATGAACCTGCCGCCAACGCCGTCCTCGCCGTCCTCACCATCCTCGCCCGTCATCTATCAACTTTTTATCTTCTTTCAGCCTCCAACAACTGCACGTTACACATTACTAAGCATCCTCACGTGTTGATGGCGGACTATCGATAATCCGTCGGAGCCTTCCCAAAGCGGCTTCGGCCTTTGTCGACCTTCCAGTGAATCTCTTGATATTTGAACACGAAAGAAAAAACAAGAAGCCGTCGAGGAGAGTGGGCTGCTTCGATATCAAGGCCTGAGATGAGCTAGGAGCTGTGGATGCTGTGATCCTTCTCTCTGACATGCTCTGGAGAGCTTCGATTCGCACACTTCTCCACTAGACGCTGCAACGTCAACAGGCAGGTCTTGGGCTCTCCAAGTAAGTTCCCCCCCATATTAGCTGGTTGGGCATCTCAGTAGCACAGCTCTATGTTGTTGGTGTCATGGACCCTTTTCTTGCCTGCCTGGAAAGTCCAAAAGCATCAGCTGTCATTTTGAAGGCTCATGCTCTGACGCAATACTAACCGGTGCGCCTCTAGATACAATACCCACGCCCACCACCGAACCGCCGAATTTGATATGAGCAGAAATGCGCCTTCTCACCCGCGCTACAGTATGACGCAGGAGGTAGAGAGAACTCCTGGCTCGAGCCAGAGCAAGACGGTCCGAGTGTCTTTCGAGGCTACCGCCGACCCGCAAGCTTCCAATCTGGGCATCCAACCGTCTACGTCTAGCAACGGAGGTCACCATAGATCAGCCACCAGTGGCGCCGTCCAGTTCCCTAGTAGTTCGAGGTCAATTGATGACGCTGGACAAGACTCACATTCCTCTGCGAACGAGTCGAGGCCGCGCTCGAGGCCTAATATCAACGGCAACAGGCGGAAGCCTGCTCTGATTCGGGCAAAAAGTGAACATTGGCATGACCTTGGTCCTGATGTCAGGGCTTTAGGAGGTGAGGAAGAAGATGTTCAGCTCCGCCATGGCTGGCAGGAGGAATACACCTCCAGTGAATACTTGAAGGTCTTGAACTCTGTGAGTTTGAGTCCCAGCCTTTTTTGTAGTTCCTTGTGCTGACAATGGCTGCTCTGCAGAACTTTTACATGTATTTTACTGAAAAGCGACATGATACCAATGGCATCCCGAAACAACCGGACGAAGTCTGGAGAAGCCAGGATTGGCGCATGAGAGATAGACTGAAGACTGTCTCCGCTGCACTTGCTATCTGCCTCAACATCGGAGTAGATCCACCAGATGTAGTCAAAACAAACCCCTCAGCGAAACTCGAATGCTGGGTAGATCCAACTTCCACGACCGGAGCGCAGAATAAGGTTATGGAACAGATTGGAAAGAAGCTACAGGAACAGTACGAAACACTCAGTCTGCGCACACGATACAAGCAGTACTTGGACCCCTCGGTGGAGGAAACGAAGAAATTTTGTATTTCCCTCCGACGAAATGCAAAGGATGAAAGGGTTCTCTTTCATTACAACGGTCACGGAGTCCCGCTGCCCACACCTTCTGGCGAAATCTGGGTATTCAACAAGAACTACACTCAATATATCCCTGTCTCCCTTTACGACCTGCAGACATGGCTTGCTGGTCCCAGCTTGTTTGTATTCGATGTTTCTCATGCGGGTAACATTGTTCAAAACTTCCATGCCTTTCTCGAAAAGCATGAGAAGGAAAATGCGGAAGCTCGCAAGAGAGATCCTATTGCATCCCTCCAAAATTACGGCGATTGCATTCTCCTTGCTGCTTGTGAGAAAAACGAAACCTTGCCAACAAACCCTGACCTCCCTGCAGATCTCTTCACCTGTTGTCTTACCACCCCTATCGAGATAGCCTTGAGGTACTTTGTGCTTCAAAATCCACTGCAAACAAGTCTTTGTGTGGATGAATTTAGGGTTCCGGGACGCCTACAGGATAGAAGAAGTCCGCTGGGTGAACTTAATTGGATATTCACGGCAATTACAGATACCATTGCTTGGAACACCCTTCCTCGCCCCCTATTCAAGAAGCTCTTCCGACAAGACCTCATGGTTGCTGCTTTGTTTCGGAATTTCCTACTCAGCGAACGTATCATGAGAACTCACGAATGTCATCCAATTTCTTCACCGAAACTGCCCATTACACATACTCACCCGTTGTGGCAAAGCTGGGATTTGGCTGTTGAAATGGTCCTGGCTCAACTTCCGGCTCTCATTGAACAAGAAGAAGGCACCAGACACTACGAATACCAGCATTCCCCATTCTTTGCTGAGCAACTTACGGCTTTTGAGGTGTACCTCTCTTCCGGGCCTACAGAAAAGAACCCACCAGATCAACTCCCTATTGTCCTCCAGGTTTTGCTCAGTCAAGCTCACCGGTTAAGGGCATTGATTCTCTTGAGTGGGTTCCTTGACCTCGGCCCGTGGGCTGTTCACCTCGCTCTTAGCATCGGTATATTCCCTTATGTTGTCAAACTACTCCAAAGTGCTGCCCAGGAGCTTAAGCCTGTCATGGTCTTCATCTGGGCCAGGATAATGGCAGTTGATCATACAGTACAGAATGATCTCCTCAAAGACAATGGCATCCACTACTTTATTACCATACTCCATCCTAATTCTCCCATACCCGTTGCAAATGTCAGCGATCACAGGGCCATGTGTGCGTTTATTGTTGCTATCTTCTGCAAGCAGTACCCTCAGGGACAGCATGTTTGTTTGTCCCCGGAACTAATTGAGGCATGTTTGACTCACCTATTGGATACTGAAAACCCCTTACTACGGCAATGGTCATGTTTATGCCTCAGTATGCTGTGGAATGACTTCCCGGAGGCAAAGTGGATGGGTATTCGTGCTTCTGCGCCACCCAAGCTCTGCGAACTTGCAGCCGACCCTGTTCCAGAAGTTAGAGCAGCAATGCTCCATGCCCTCACCAGCTTCATTGGCATCCCAGACCTTACCGATCAAGTAGCCCAGATCGAAGAGTATCTCGCTATGGCAGTACTCCCAATGGGCTCTGATGGTAGCGTTCTTGTGCGAAAGGAATTCCTGGTTTTCGTATCAACTTTTGTCAAAAGATATCAAAATAAATTCATAGTTGCAGCATATGAGCAGCTATTGGAAGAGAAGCAGGTCCTAACAACTCAACCCACCGGATCCCCGCTAATGTCCCCTCCTCAACCATCTGAGAATGGTGTTTCTCAAGGCACTGTGATCGGTTCAATTTGGAAGCTGGTTCTTATCTTATCTGTCGATCCGCATCCAGACGTCGCGCAGGATGGCGGCATTATCGTTGACTATGTCCACAAAACTCTTCTAGAATCACCGCTCGGTGGTTTGGCTAGGAAAGCAAGGGAGGACATTCTGGAATTATATACCCGCGCTCAATCAAAGAAAACACAACAACAGGAGTCCATTGATAACGCTAGACCCAAGACCCCTCCGAGCCAACAAGCACCCAAGCCAGAAGGATATCTCTCCCTAAGCTTAAGAAGGACAGCTAGTGTCGCTGCATCCCTTAAAAATATGGCCTTTGGCTCTTCATCAAATAGTCCTCAGCCTCCAGGCTCCCCCAACTCCACTACGTTTGCTAAACCCCAAGTGCCGAAGGGCCGTGTTACAGTTACGCCTAGGGGTCGCGCACCTGCTGAGTGGACTCGGCCTCCAGAGGTCAATGACCAGCGTGCCTCCGCTAGATCATACCAACAAGCACCTACCCCATCTTCTAGAGGATTTAAACTTAGAGATGTGAAAGAAGAACCTGTTATTCCATTGGTTAGTCAGTTCTTAGATTGGTCAACAGAGGTATGCATTACTATGAATCACCTGAGTCATTTATGAACTACTAACTAACATCCTCATTACAGTATTTCCGAGAACCCCAAATGAAACCTAATGAACCGGATGAGCCCGGTAGTTCAGACTATAACGAACGCCTCTGGCGACGAGGCAGGAATGAAAGAATCATTGTTGAAACGCAGCCAATGAAGACTCGAGCTGGTAGTTCTCGCTGGGATAACTCGGTTTCTCTCATAAACAACTCCACTCAGCCAATGAAGATGTGTTTCCACCAATTCGAAGACCATCTTGCAGTGGCTGACGATAGGGACACAATATGGTAAGCTTGTTTGCTGTTTCCCTATGTATCAATCATAATCGCTAACCGATGTAGTATCTGGGATTGGCAATCAAATACATATCTCAACCGATTCTCGAATGGCAACCCTCTAGGGTCAAAAATTAATGAAGTCCGTTTCATTAACGAAGATGACCAAGCTCTTTTAATGACAGGCTCCTCTGACGGCGTATTAAAACTATTCCGCAGCTACGAATCGAGTAAAAATGTCAAGGTTCTCACAGCGTTCCGCGCTTTGCCTGAGTTGATACCCAGTAATAAAAATGCCGGACTCGTCCTTGAGTGGCAACAAGGTCAAGGCAAAGCGCTAGTAGCGGGGGATGTGAAGGTTATCCGAGTATGGAATGCGGCCACCGAAGTTTGCACAACAGTACGGTTATACCCTCCAACCTATTGTCCATGTCATAACTAACAGTCAAATCCAGGATATATCTGCTCGCTCCGGATCATGCATTACGTCCCTGACCTCCGACCAAGTAGCGGGTAACATCTTCGTTGCAGGATTTGGCGATGGTGCAGTTCGTGTTTTCGACCAGCGCCTGAAACCAACCACGGCAATGGTTAAGGTCTGGAGAGAACACAAACAGTGGATTACCAACGTACACATGCAACGAGGCGGAGTCAGAGAATTGGTCTCCGGTAGCCGCAATGGTGAAGTCCGACTCTGGGATCTAAGAATGGATCACTCGATCGAATCAACGCAGGCAACCAAAGACACCCTGCGTACCCTAGGTGTTCATGAACACGCCCCGGTTTTCACCATGTATGTCTGCCCCTATCTCATCAACCCCTTTGGAGCTAAACTAACATGTTGCTTGTTAGCGGAACCAATCGCCGTGAAGTCAAGACATTCAATGTTGACGGCACTCATCTATCTACCTTCGAACCTCATAGCAGCTTTTTGCACCATACCCGATCCTCCCCAGTCGTCAGCACTGTATTCCATCCTCATAAAATGCTCCTGGCTTGCTCGACTCTAAATGACAACCACATCAACCTCATATCATGCTAATGGGACCTTCTCATTCTTCCGCGCACCAATAAATAGAAACTTCACACATATCCATTTTATTTACTTTTCTACAACCTCTTTACGCCGTCGATAGGATTTCTTCTGTTCTATTCTCTGGATACGCAGCCTTTATTTTCAACATATTATTTTGAACCTTTTTACACCTTCTGAGTTTTTCCCAACCTGCATCTTTACAACTTGCCCTTTCTTGGTTTTCTCCTTTTGCTTTTCTTTAATACGATGAATGGCTCACGAGCATGGATTCTCTTAGTGGAAAGAGGCTAGGAGTTGGAACATTTTTCAGGATAATGGGTTTATCGCCCCTTTTATCTCTGCGTTCTTTCTCAATAGTTATATTACTCCTTTTTTCTATCGTACCTTTACCCCCAAGTATGAGCCCGTGATACCAGGCCACTGGTTAGGGATACTCGCTGTATTCTTCGAATCCATTTTAAATGTAATTATTTAAACGGAAAATGACTATCATTCCATGTAGTAATTTAACTACTAATTTTTGAAATTAGATGCTTCCTTACGAGTGCAGACTTAAAGACCGTTCTCAATTCTGTTCCATTCCAAGGGCAGCAGCATATGCATATTGGAGTGAGAAACCAAATATCTGGCAAGTTGTCATGTTGCCATCTTGATCTCTCTCTCTCTCTCTCTCTTTTAATATCACATTTCAGGTACTTGCGCGGAAGAAAGAAAGCAGAAAAATGGAAGGGGAAATTCCTGTATGCTTCTTAGTTCCTCGTCTCTGACCCTCTAAACGGGCCCGGCTGGATGTCAAAAAGGCTGAAGTTTCCGTCCTTAGAGGGTTCGCAGCATTCATCGGGGGCTGGTCCATATTGAGCGAAGTTTCTGGACTGCTCTTTTGGGTTTCCTTCAAGGTAAGATTGAAGATTAACGATAGCCTGGGCAAGCAAAACCGTGTTTTGCTCAGCTGACTCATATAGCTCTTTGGGAATCGCAACAGGTTCCTGTCCATTATCGCGGGTTTGCAAGTTTTCCTTGATTATGGTATCCAAACGTTCGCGGAGGCCCTCGTTCCAACGGTAGTCAGCACGATACCATTTGAGAGTTTCACTGACACGAGAATTTCGTTCCTTGGCTAGTAGAATAGAGCGGCGTTTGCTACCGATAGGGCTTTGTTGTAGGGTGTTTGCGGGTGGTAGAACAGGAGGTTGCTTGCCAGCTTCCGAGGTGGTAGCAGTCTCCGCCTTCTTAGCCTTCCTTTCAGCCTCTTCAGGTGTATCCACAGTCCATGGAACGGGACGGTATATCCCCACAGGGTCACCAGCGTAGTTGGTAAAACGAGGACGAGTTAAGCCGGGAGGCGGGAAACTCCGGCGGATACCTGGTTGCTGCGTGGCAGTGTTATTCCTTCCTTCGCTTGGACATGGAGTAGCTGATAGATTTACTTTGGTAGAAGTAGGCGATGGAGCCCGAGACCCAGCCGCGACTTGTGGAGACGCTTCCCTTTCTTGAGCCATAGCGGCTTCACGTTCCTGGCGAAACATTGCAAGACGTGTAATAGCTAAACCTCGAATATTATATCGTGCTGCTAAGGCGGTTCCTCGCTCGAGGTCGTTGGAATAATTTTGAGAGGAAGGGCTGGGTAAAGAACGTTGTGGAAGTTGGTGGTCGTGGGGACTTAAAGATGCCGTCATAGACTTCTCAGGAGCCAAACTTTGAGGAGCCAGCTTAGGTGCTACCAACTCTCCCTCTCCGGCAGTCACATTCCGAACAGGAGCTGACTCTGGCTTTGGCCTAGAGGGAGCGCCGATAAGGTCGAGGTAATGATCGGCTTGGTTAATGGTGAGTCTCGAAAAGTCGATATCAAGTGCGTTGGCGATTGATGTATCTCCCAAGCGTTCCATCATCGTCTTCTGAGCGTGGAGTTTTTCCTCCTGTTTTGAAGGACTGATGTTATCAGGCCCCGGGATGAACGGGCCCGTTGGGGTTGTAGGTCTCGTCTTAGAGGTAGGAGTGGCCACCGAAGTCGCAGGAGCTGATAACGTTGCATTTTTTGTGTGCCTTGCGAAATTAACCTGTGGAATTGAACGTGGCATAGATGGAGGAGCAAATGCTGGAGGTGTGTAATGTGAAGAACCTGGATCGACTGAAAAGCTATGTTGTCCAATGTGACGAGCACGGTGAGGGCTGTGGAGATGAGGATTGAAGTGAGCAGGAAGTTCCACCGCGTGTCCATGATTCCCCCCTGTCTCCATTGCAGCCATATTCTGCAGCGGATGAGCTGTCAGCGCTGGGTTGATCGCAGTAACCACCCTAGAATTCGACCTCGTTCCCGGAATCCCATGGTTGTGGTAATAATACTCCATCTCTGTAGTATTCTCAACTCCGAAACTGGCACTCCCCTGTGTGGTTGTAAGGTTTGGCTTGGTCGTGAGGGCAGCTAATGTTGCAAGTGAGCTGGGGCGCGTGGACGTCAGGTGGCCGGTCTCTCGAAGCTCGCGGCTGATACGACTTGAATGTTGGTATGCTGGCTGACTCCGTTCTCGCCCTTGGGAACGAAGACGGAAAGATGGCGCACCTCGGTAAAATGGCCGACCGCGTTCTTGTTGGGGGTAGTGAGAGAAGCCTTCAGGTGATGTAGCCGCACCAGCAGCAAAGCTCTCTGCTTGCGCTGTGGGTTGGGAGTGAACATAGGAGTTGTTAGTAGCAGGGTTAGCAAGTGCAAGGCGTGAAGCTGCATCATAAGTAATTGGTGGCTGGGGTCTGAAAGTATTCTCCATGTAAGAATAATGGTGAGTGTGAGTATGAGTAACCAAAGGATCAGCGCCCAGTTTATCCCTAATCACAGAAGCATACTTAGCAGCTTCCCCAGGATATCCAGCCAATCTACCATAAGATCCAGTATACTGAGGCGGGGGCCCTTGTAGTTGGGTTGGCCTTGAGTTAAAGGTTTCTACCTCCTCTGGCATATCATATGGAAAAGGAGGGAAAGGGATCGTGTTTGCGCCCTCAGGTTCCCTATTCCCTGAAGACTGGCCAAGTCTATGCGGATTCATGGCTGCCCTTCTATCTTTTTCACCTTAGTGCCGGTAATTGCCGGCAAATGTAAGTTAAAGTCTGGGGTAATATCCGTCTCTCTCTGTATCACAGCTAGCCTAGATATTTAGATTTAGTGTTAGTATCAGCATGAATATTCGTCTCTTCTTGTGCCTAACTCTGCCTTAATCTTAAAGCAAGACTGACTCCAGCCCAAATTATCGAGAATAGTAAAGGGGGACACTCGGTGATACTCACAGTGTCTTCTTTTATAGCTATTAGTAGTCTGATAGAAGGGCCCGGCGTGAATATCAGGGAGATGTCCAGATGTCCAGTCAAGGAGTGAAGTTGACAAAGGGCATAACAGGGGAGGAAGAAGAAAGTGAAGCAGAAGAGAAAACAAGAAGAGGACAGCTGAGTGCACGGGCCATCATCATCTTCTTCTTCTCTTTTCCCAAAATAGAAAGAAGGGACATCCTAGTCACGTGTCTGGGGAAGATGAAGATAAGAAGAAGATGGGACCAAGAAAGCAGTAAAGAAGCAGCCTGCAGATGAAAGAAAGATAGGAGATACAGAGATAAATCCAGGCGTATACAGGACAGGGTATTGAACGGTATAGACTGCCATCCCGTCTTGATGCTATGCCAATAGCAGCCATAAGCTATAGCAGCCATAAGAAGCTATAGATCTATAGAAGGCACTTGCCGTAATCCAACCTCAAGAAAGGGTATTCTAAAGGGAATATATTGTATGTGCTAAACACACTACTATGTAGGATATAATAGTTTGAATACAATACAAACTATGGTTCAGGAGTCTCCGGGTATCTTTATTTTTAATCATTCCCTTCTAGCTCTGCAGGAGTCGGAAGTCAAATCTAGACTATAATAGCGCCAGCCCTATATGGATTGATTAAACACGGTACTTTTCGTCTGATGATGGGTTCTTCTCCTCTCAACTTCAAATCAATATCAATTTCTTTTGTCAAAAGCTGCGATGCGAGGTTGAAATAAGGCTAAGATTAATCCACATGACGGTCACGTGATGGAGATCCCGCCCGAGCGGATAGGCTCCGAGAGACAGATGGCTAACCTCTTCAAGACATATAAGCCCTGATATTCATAAAATCTGTGGTTACTTCAGTTACTAGGTGCAAGTATTTATGTAGCTTCCCAATAAATTAGTAAAGAGGTTATCCTGTGGGGTGTTGTAGGTCTACCACCTTTCAGGATAGTGACCGCCTTGGAATGCATGGTAGATCTATGTTTATATCGGAGTAAGTCGCCTGCTTTGAGAAACCGCTTGCAATAACCCTTAATGAGAAATTTCTGTCTATTTTGGAAACCCAATCCACTCCCACATTACCTTTAATGTGTTGTCGCCCACCCTGCTACTCGTCACATAGGTAATCGTATTATCCCAGAGACCTAAATATTATGAACCTGGGGTAGTTCCTGGGCGGATCAAGTTGCTCGCCCATCTCCCCTGATTGTGGAAATCGCTAATATCTCGTTGGAGGCAAATATGTTATGATATCTACCCTGACGTAGACAGCAGCCTAATGACAACAGAGGCGAAAAGGCAAAACTGTGTTAGCATCGCCAGTGTCAAGAAGCTCACACCTAATAGCAGTAACAGCAACCAATTCCTGTGATTGTAATATCATTGTTTGGTCTGGGCACGGGAACAGGACGTAAACTTTGAAGTTCAGGCATAGCAACCTACTGGGCAAGTATCGACGCGTCCGATGGATACCAGAGCTGAAATATATCGAGCAGTCCGTACCAAATGAGGGTCAACAGAGCTGAGACCTCAGGAAACAGCTCTTTCGCTGTCCGGAGGCGTACGTACCACATGTGATAGTGCAAACCTTGAGAGTCGAAAGTTGACATCCATTCCACATTACCGTCCCTAGAGACAGTCAAAAAAGGCATTATGGGGAGCTAAACAATGCCGAAGATGGTCAACGCAGTGCTAAACCCTAGTTTGACCGGTACCTGAGCTTGAACGCTAACTAGTTATTTAGTTAGTTAAGCGAGTTGGAAATTTTGACTCTTTTTCCCTGCGCCTCGAGTGTTACGAAGCTGCTGACGATGATTGATTGGAAGCTAATTAAAGCCCTCTCAGCTTGCCGTGTGGACGGGAGGTACCCATATGCGAGATTTGATGGATTGCGGGCCTGCTCTCGCATAAACAATCACCAGTATTGTCGTTGTCGTCTTATTAGGGCCACTTGAAAGCTGGCCTTCTTGTCCTTGTCCTGGGTTGGTTTTTATTGTGGCTGGCAGCTTTCATTTGTGTTTCCGCCTCTTCTACGCCACGATTGTGTCATCAAACATGCGTATTACCAGGGTCACGGGATATTAACTAGGAGAGGCACACCTCTGCTTCAAAAGAGCAAAGAAAAGGGCAGCCTCCGGAAACTTAACAGGGGTCAAATCTGATTCCTGCATTACCTAGCTCGCAGCAAAAGAGGACGCACCAATCACCCTTTACAAATATTTGTTTTTGCGGTTCGTCTCTGCCATGATTCGTAGTGGCCCCTGTAAAGTTCGACTTCCACTACTCAGCTTCGCCAACAACAACAATGATGGTCCTCGACCTAGCCATTTTCCCTGCCGCGGGGCTTTTGGGCTCTGGTTCAACTGGCCTGATACGTAGCCTGCAGCCGGACTAACTGACAACAGAGAGTCAGACCAGTTTCGCACGGAGGCCCCTGCCAGCCGTGATCATCTGCTAACAGTCACGCCGTAGCTTGTTACCCGTTACTCTGTATTAGACAAGCATCGTTAGCCCCCGGGTAGCACGGAGTGGTATTGTAAAGGGGATTTAGCCAAACCAATGTACGGAGTAGTTGTGTATTCCGTATCAATATCACGGTATAAACGCCCACACTTCACCGCCTCGATTTGTGTCATCATTCAACAAGGTGCCGCTGCCGTTGCTGGCCTGAATGTGTTTCATCCTCGCCTGCATGTGTAAGAGAACCATGGCCTCCCAATTGCGTCGTCGCCTGCATCTCATCGACTCCTTGCGCTCCTCTTTTTCCCTCTGCTCGTTAGTTCAAAACACAGAAAAAGAAACTGGAAAGCGATAAAGCTTAACGTTTGTCATGTGACTGCCAAGGCTCTCATGACGATTTGCTTCGATGCACTCTTGCTGCATTTCTTATTCTCGTCGTCTGCTTTTTTTGCTCTCTCATGGCCCGCCATCTATCCCGACGTCACGACGAACTGTCGAGAAGCCTGATATCATTGCCGTGGGCTGTTTCGCCATTTCACGAGTGGCCAGCTTGGCCTCGAGGTGAAGCCAGGTTCTCATCCTCTTGTTTTTTGAGCTGTCTGCCCCCTTAGTTATCAGACCACAAAGGTCACCCGCACCACCACTGCCACCACCACGACCACCATTACCACTATTACGAAGTGACAGCTCTCCTTTATAAAGGCGTCTGTAAGGAGTCTGGAATAATGCGACCTCCACAGCTCATCCTACTCCTTGTCTGTCTGGTGTTTATTCCTCTCTTCTTTACCACCCTTGTCCGGCAGTCTGCAAGTCCAGAAAATGCCGCCACATCGGAATATCGACGAAGCTACAGCAGCAAAGCCGGCCGCTTACGAGACCTCTTCTTCCATGCACCCTCATCGCTATTCCCACCTTCCGCGCTTATAAGTTTGACAGATGATAACTCGACTTTCTTCTTGGCTCGTCCTGCTGCGTTTGGACCTCCCCTGCCATCGTCCGGCCTCGATGGGCAGCTGTGGATCGGGAGCGGCTTTGGAGACGATGTTAGTAAAAAGGGGGGGATAACGACAAAAGCTGAAGGGGAACTAGGGTGCTCTGATGTTCCCGGGTGGCAAGAAGGTGATAGAACTGCGCAGTCCGGGTCCGGAGGGCGTCTTGGTACGGATAAAGCAACATCACAGGCCAAACCAGGCATAGGAGTCAGCAACGACCCAACTATAAATATACAGAAGGGAGCCAGCACCGTTTTACCCGAAGATGACCGCAAGAATAGTGGCTCACCAACAAAAAACGACGGCACCGATGACCATCTTCATCATTCCTTGGGAGATTCCCTATCAGCCAGCCTTAATGATGCCAAGGCAAAAAACAAGCAACCAACCCATGCCGACATCCAGTCATTACAGGAGACTGCGGAGATTTCAGGGAAAGTTGTTCTACTAAGCCGTGGTGGTTGTGGCTTTTTGGAGAAGACAAAATGGGTCCAGCGGAGAGGAGGAATAGCCCTTATAGTTGGCGATAATGAAAGCGGTGGAGGCCTTGTTACAATGTATGCGCATGGCGATACATCAAATGTGACTATTCCGGCAGTTTTCACCTCACACACCACTGCACATCTCCTGTCCTCACTTATACCCGCCGATAAAGGCAAAGGACCCAGCTCTCCAGGGAACAAATCAAAAGCACCCAATAGTGGTAAACAGAATACAAAGACCAGTGGTACTTCTGGGAAAACTAATATTGTTGCCCCTTCCTCGAAGTCTACAAAATCCACGCAATCCAAGCCTAAAGATACACCAAAACCCGATAGAGGATTCTTTTCGTCTCTTTTCAACTTTTGGAACGACAAATCGGTACATGAAGACAGTAGGCGACCACCAAGCAGTGGGAACATCGACTGGATTTCACAAAGCCGAAAGCCGGATCCTGAGAGGCCATTTAGGTCAGGACAGGACTCAAACCGTCAGGACAAAGAGAAAGGAACGGCGCCTGTGCAGGCCAAACCGGATCCCCATCAGAATCGTGAAGATGACTTCCTTATCGGAGTCCAGGACTGGCGTGATCCTGACCTTATCGTTAAACCCACAACAACGCCGGTCAGCAAGCCACAACCAACTAGTCAGAGTGGTAATTCAAACAGCAAGGACGGTTCGGGCTCCGATACAAAAGGCTTCAAGGGTGGGAGCATTACCCCCGGCAGCGGAGAGTATGCTCATCCAGACAAATCTACCGAGGGCAAAGGTGGCACGAATGGCTCTCATAAGCAATCATCACATTTGAGATCAGGGCCCGGAAATAATGGAAAGAAAGGGCACTG
Source organism: Trichophyton verrucosum HKI 0517 (assembly GCF_000151505.1). Classification (NCBI taxonomy): domain Eukaryota; kingdom Fungi; phylum Ascomycota; class Eurotiomycetes; order Onygenales; family Arthrodermataceae; genus Trichophyton; species Trichophyton verrucosum. Next base: position 7,910 of record NW_003315292.1, on the reverse strand, counting down.
GTGGATGCGCCTCTTTGGCTGGGGAGAACCGAGTGATGACAAGAACATAGCATTCGCAAACGGACACAAAGATTTTCATAATGGTCGAGGCTCACATAACAACCATGGCCATCATGGGGACAAGGAGCCAGAGAAACATGAAGGCTTATGGGTTACCTTAGCCCCAACTAGCATGTCTACCAGTCCATTCTTTGATACTCTTTTGGTGTTGGTCGTCAGCCCCCTAATAACGCTCACCGTCGTTTACGCACTCCTCCTACTTCGCTCTAGGATCCGTCGGCGACGATGGAGAGCACCCAAGGCCATCGTTGATCAACTTCCCGTTCGAACCTACCATACAATTACCAGTGGCTCTAATTCAAGCACACCGCCTCGTACAGCAGTGCCGGACTCTGCGTCTCCTTCATCTCCTCTCCTTGCACGATCGGACTCTCGAGCTCATTTCTCCACCAATGCAGGTGCCGCAGCGTCAAGTTCTTTGCCCAACATGACAGACTTTTCAGCTGGCGCTGAGAAGTCCAGCGCCGGATCGACACTGTGGCGACGGAAATACACTGGCCGACAAGTGGAATGTGTGGTGTGTCTTGAAGAGTATGTTGACGGACAAAGCAAGGTAATGAGCTTACCTTGTGGGCACGAGTTCCACGCCGAGTGCATGTAAGTGCTCCCTTTTCTCTCCAAATAATTCTCCCCGATATGTGTATTTCGTCGAGAACCCAGCTAACAAAGCCCCTTTAGAACACCGTGGTTGACAACGCGGCGACGCACGTGCCCGATATGTAAAGGCGATGTTGTTCGATCGTTCGGAAATCAAGGCTCCAACGACTATGTTTCCAGCAGCCTGGACCCTTCACCCAGCTTTGATCAAGCAAGGGCTGTTGAAGATCACAGTGGATTCCCTTCATCCGCCATCCCTATCCCCGAGCATGAAAACGCCGACTCTGAGTTGGAACGGGGTGCCTTGCTTGGAGACGCCCTCAACGCATCTCACCGGTCCACCTGGAGAGGGCTTACGTCCTTGAGCCTATCTGCCTTAAGCGGCGATTCAATGTGGCACCAAGTTCGACACACCCGAACTCAACGGAACCGCTGATCTGACCCACCTTCCCCCCCTGGCTCATTCCCGTCTTTTAGGATACAACAGCTTTCTTCTCACCTCAATTCCTAATTTTTTTTTTTCGCTTTCCTTTGTATATCATATGCCTCCACTTATACCCCATCGAGCTATCATTGAATTGTTTTTCTGTCCTATGATTTCACTCTCTTCATCCCATCTCGATTTCCCTTTTCAACTTAGCCTACTTCTGCCCCTTCTTGCATCGATTGGTTTTTTATGAGTTCTTGGAGGCCAACGAGAACTTTGGGCGTTTTGAGAGCAAATTGAAACTGAAATATAAACAGCAGGACTGCTTTCCCTTGACAGGGCAATCCTAACGAAGAGGTGGAAGTGAAAAGGCATCATGGTAACCAAAGCAAAGACGGCCTTTGGTACATGCCCATCCCTATCCCCAGATAAATACTAGTATATGAATGTCTACTCTGTTCTTCCTACGAGAGCCATCACGCTCCTCATCCTCTCGATCTGGCCTGGGACTTCCATCTGATATCAAAACATTGCTTATATAATATACATATCACGTGACCAATGATGTCGTCATAGCTAAGTTCGAACCCCAAACTTGGAAGAAACAAGCAACTTGTAACAACATGCTATAACTGCGCCATCTACGCCATCAAGCGCCAGATCAACATCCACGCTCTCGTCTCGTTTAATTGCCGGCTAATCACTATATCGCAGCATCATGGAGCGAATAAAGCGGATGGCGCAAGAGGAACTGCGCAATTTCCTGGCGCTGGCTAAAGATGGCTTGCGGTCTGGCGCATACATCTACCCGTTCCAGGTAGATCATACCATACATACAATCTCGTCCCATATGAAGAAAAGCAAACTAACACAGTTGAACCACTTGAAACAAAATACAGGGCATTGCCTACTTCCTATCTCACCCGTCACTATACAAGCCTATGTTATCAAAGCTCGCACCAACGTTATCACTGACCCTCGCTGTGACTGGAGCCATGTTCTTTTTCACATATATACCCCAAGCAGCCATTCTGGCTCTAACATCGGGCCCTCTCATAGCACCATTCTCAGCAGCTCTGCTCGTCCTCAGTGAGAGTTCAACCATAATATCCTATCTCGCTAAATCAGGCTACGTGTTCGACCAAGACACCCTGCTTAACCTGTTCGATGGAACACTACTTTCATGCGGCAACACACAGTTGGTGTCCAAGGACCGTAAACTGAAATCTGCTTCTGATCCAATGGCTCGCCTGGGGCATTTTATTAAGAAAGGAGGCGGTTCGCTGATGAACGCGATGAGCTTGTCAAATATGTTTAGATCGCTGCTGTATTTGCCGCTGAATTTCATACCGGTTGTGGGGACATTGATGTATATCGGTGCCCAGGGAACTAGGATTGGACCTATGTTACATGCTAGATACTTTTATCTGAAGGGATGGGGTGCGATGGAACATGACCAGTGGCTTGAGAGGAACAGAGGTGCTTATGCCAGGTGAGTAACGCAGCATCCAACTACCCCCTAAAAGGCATCCTTGCTCAGAATAAAAAATAGTTTTGGTGCCGCTGCCTTTGTGCTGGAGATGGTACCCTTCGCATCTCTCTTTTTCACGTATACGAACACAGTTGGAGCTGCTCTATGGGCCGCGAGGCTGGAGAAGACCTTTGCAACCAACCCCGGCCTCCGTGGGGCCACTGAAATGAAAGCTATGTGATAGTGATTCTGATTTTGTAAATATCGACGAATAGCCGGAAATATTTGGGAGATCTACTGGGGATATTATTTGGTGTTCACCAAAAGCTGCATAGCAACTTGACCCAGGCCTAGTTGGTTTCGGTTGTTTGTCACGATTGTCATCATATTTATTATCCTGCTATCCGCATGAATGGAATAGCCGCCAAAAGCGGAAAAAAAAAATCAATGATTAGAGTACACACAAGAGTAACAGACCTAAGTCCCCAGGAACGGGGGAAAGCAACAGCTCCCAATAATGTATAAATACGATGTAATAATAAGCTACGTTCAAGCTTCCACACAAACGCAAGTTCCCCATACTCCAACGCAAAAAAATAGTTGATAACTGATATACCCAAGCGTCTTTCCTTTTCAACGTAAGGCGTTCTCTTCGACATATTGCCTAAAGGGCAACGAAGTAACCGTTAGGGGGCTTTGTCGGCATCACTGGGGTTTTCCGGATGCCTTATCCTCAGTGTCACAGTGACCTGAAACGCAATTTCCAACACCTGTGATATACATAAGAAAGTAGAATTAGTAGATGCAGTAGAACTCTTTTTGTGACAAAGTGCAACGTACCGCACCATGGCTTCCCATAGCCACACCATCCGCTAGTGCTGCAGCAGACTCCAAATGGTGAGCCAACACAGCTGATATACTCGTTGCAAGACCCATCTTTGCTGATCATAGTGGAGTTCGATGGGAGAGGGTATTTGCCGCTAGGCAGTGGGAGTTTTGCTTTCTTGCGATCATCGTCATCACCCGCCGGGATGTCTTTGGGTGGCTCTTCAATATGCGGCTCTTCTGGCGGCTCATCGTCGTGAACCGTTTGGCCTTGGGCGTCAGGGGCGTCGGGGGCGGCGGTGGCTTCGGGCCCACAAGGCACACATCGTCCCTCGTTGTTGCACTGTCGCGTGAGCTGGTTTAGTAAAAAGTACTCCGTAAAACTCACGCTTCTTAACTAATGGGATGATCTTACACATCTATTTCCGATTAGGTTGCTGCATTAGTGGTCTGACTAGCAATAGCTTATCCCAAAGGTTGGGCTCCACAACTTACGATCCAAATGGCGATCCATCGCAAGTCGCGCCAGCATTATTCTCTCCACAGCTGCCATCTACTGTCATCGGGCTTGGGGAGACAGGGGCTACGCATATAGCAAAATTGGCCCACAGATTCTCGCAGTTAGGGTGAAGCTACATATATTGCAGTTAGCCGGTGGTATAGTTCCGGGCCAGATCAAAATTGGTAGGTAGACAATCCAAGCGTTTGGAGCGTACCTCGGGGTTGTATGTCAACAATTCATCCATAGTCACCTCACTATGCAGGGGTCAATGGCTACTTCTTGTGTTTGATAAAGAGGTACTGAAGACCTTACAATTCTCTGGATATGGAGGCACACTGTGGAGTATATTTTGTCAGAAAGTACTTAAAAAGACAGGGATAGGCAATACATACAGTGTCACCCGCAACTACGTTGTAGTATTTACCACAAGGCGCCATTGCACCTAGCTGCGGTGTCCGGTCCGGGGTTGCTTAGGAAAGGTTAGCAAGTTTTGGACATTTCACTATTTTAAGCCGAGCACAAGGCACTTACCGGGAGTGTAGAATGTCTTCATGGCCCTGGGAGCAGCAGTGCGTTTAGCAATTGGCTCTTCAGTAGTAATTGTTGGTGCTGGAGGCGAAGCATATCTAAACACGGTCGATCCATCGGTATGGTAGCCTGTGGCTGGTGGAAGGGTGTCTTTAGCCCCCAATACCACGGTTGGTGCTGGTGTTATCAGGGGTAGCTTCGTCGAACAGGCAGCCTCTAGCTTGCTGAACTGCTTGGTGAAATGGTCTAGGAGATTGCCCTGGGGGAAGACGGGAGACTCAATCCTCTGCCTCCAGAGAAGCATAAAGCACTCGCTGCAGTACTATATACGCAAATCAGCACACGAAGAGGGAGTTGGTATAGAGCAAGGCGAAGAAATACCAGTTCTTTATCGTACGAATTGGTCACGTATAGGGTGTCCACGTCCTCCTCAGAGCCCTTTTTATCACAATCAGCTGGCGGATTTTCACCGCTACAAGCATCCGGCTGCTTCTTGTCCCAGCTAGAAACCGGTCAGCTTAGAGAAAGGATCGATTATAGAGGGAATAGTCACCTTGTAAACACACCGCTGTCCCAGTCCTGCGCTTCGTAGAAACACCAGTTGTCGTTGCTAATTTTCAATTAGCATATCACTCGGCTGTAAGTAAGGGATAACCAGCAGAACCGCACCTATCTCGCAGACAGGCCAAGTCATAGCCCGATATATATTTCATAGGAAACGCCTTTGGATCGACGACGAGGCCGTTGATGGTCACTTCTTCGTCTTCACACTTCTGCTCGACGGCATCGAGCCAGGTGGACAGGGACTTTGAGCAGCCATCAGTACATAGAGTCGTCAGGTCATCCATAGACCAGGCTACTACAGGCAATAGAGTCAGTTTATGCTGACACAATGATGCAAAGCAAAGTACCAACGTACGGTCGTTGTCTGAATTTTTGGTGGCTCTAACAGCACTGGGGCCATCACACTCGACGGTGTAGTTTCTATAGGATAAATGAGCAATGGAACAATCAGTGAGGATTTAAGGGGGGGTATATCTATATATTACAGAGCCGAAAGACACTCTGAGGTCACACCAAGCGATGCTTTGAGTGCATCCGGATCATGGAGTGCATAGACACTGAAGGCTGCAATGGCGGGAGAGGCCAGCGCCAGGATGCCTGCAAGCTGTTTCAGCTGTCCCATTTTGAGACCAGGATACGAAGAAAAGGGGAAGATAGAGTAATGGCTTGAAGTCAATGAATAAGATTTTTTTTTTAATTAATCGATGGACTCTATCGTATGTTGTGCGGATTGATTGATTGATTGAGAGGAGGGTAACAACAGAAGAGCAGACATGGCACGGAGGCAAGATATGATATAGATGTGACAGAGGAGAAACTAATAAACAAACATCCCAGGAAAAGGGGCTAAGAAGAAGGAAAGCGGGAGTCATCTATATAGCAAGGACGACTCCACGGGTATCAAAATAAACAGCCGGAACAGTGCAAGGGGAGTTTTCTTGACGTTCTGGTAAGAGAGAGAGAAGGAGGTATTGGGAAGAGAAAAAGGGGGACGTCAACACCGTATAAACGCCGGTAAATGCGAAAGAGACAGCAAAAGAAAAATGACAAAATGGGATATCAATAACATCATATATAGTTGGGCCAGAAAACACCTCCTTTGTGTGTAGATTAGTTCCTGGCAGGTATTTTATTTGATATTTCGTTAAGGTCGTCATTTGCGGTCAAGGGAAAACAGGCTCAATAGACTTCAAAAGAGACTTGGAGACTTGGCCTATGGTGGCGGAGGGATAGGTATTGTGCTGGCATCGAATTCCCAAGCACCGATTCTCGCCTTCTTGTCCCTGTACATCTGCCACGGTGTGAGACAGGCCTCGATACGGCTGGCCCATCGCCCGCTGTTGCTCTTGCTGCCCATCCAGGTGGCGTTGGACGCGTTGTATGCTTTGGTGACGGAGCTCCGGCGCATGGATTCGTATATGTCGAAGGAGTCCTTGACGGGTTGGTGGTAGTACAGGGAGAGTATGCGGGAGAAAAGAATAGCATCGTCCAAGGCATAAGCCGCAGATTCGTCTCTCGGAGGCATCTAAAACAGAAAAAAGATATCCAAGTCAGCAGAGCCGGCCCCAAGTATATAATGGTTAAAGAGGCAAAGATACATACAGCATGAGCTGCGTCTCCCAGCAGCAGAGTCCGTTCTGTATGCCACTTCCTGTCCGGCGGCAGATGATAGACCGGGTACAGCGCCCAGTTGGTCGACTTCTCGATGATCTCCCGCACGCAGGGTATCGCGCAGTCGCCGAAGCGGCCACAGATCTCGTCTCGCAGCCGCTCTGAGGTCGTCCGCCGGTGCTGTCTGTTGGGATTGCGGCTGCGAGGGCCGGAGTCGCCTGATATCTCGGCCGCGTCGACCTCTGCCAGCGCGGCCACGAAGATGTCCTCCTTGGTGCTGTGGCTGTAGGTCGTCAGCAGGCCGCCCTGCCGCGCCCTGTTCATCGCCGTGGTCTCGAAGTGGATGGGCGCGGTGATGCGGTCCGCCTTGATGGTCGTCTGGATGAAGCAGACGCCCGTGTACTCGGACAGCGTCGATGGATCGACCAGCCGCATCCGCGTGGGCGAGTGCACGCCGTCGCAGCCCAGCGCGAGGTCGCCAACCGCACTCGAGCCGTCCTCGAAGAAGATCGTCACCGTCTCGCCGGACTCGATGCCGTCTATCACTTTCTTGCCGAACTTGACCTCGATGTTGCACGTCTTCTCAGCGGCCGCCAGCATCGCCAGGTGAAGCGATATCCGCATCACGCGCCGCGCCTTATACCCGCCGTAGCCTTTGCCGTCCTTGCCAGCAAAGTCGACCCGGCCCAGCCGCCGGCCAGAATGGATGGAGAACAGCTCGACCGCCTTGACCTCGACACCCCCGTCGGCTCCCATCTTGTCGAGCTCCTCCAGCACCCCCAGGTGGTCGAGATGGCGCTGGGCGGCCGGGTTCAGGTTGATGGCGCCCCCAGACGTCGACGGCACATTGTGAAGCTCGAAGATGGTGATCTTAAGGTCCGGTACCTTTTGCGAGAGCTCCCTGGACAGTGCAAGGGCGGCCGCTATGCCTGCTATGCCGCCTCCCAGGACGAGGATATTGCGCGGCGGTCCCATGGGTACCATGAAGCGAGGGAGATCCAGGGAGTTAAATGCAGCAGCAAATGAATAACTATGCAATTACTCCGTACAGCTAAACAAATTACCAAACAGAACAGCTCTCAGAGAACAACGACAACAACAACAACAGCAACAAGCTAGTTAAAAAACGACTTTCGAAATGCAAAGCAGGGCCAGATGGACCAGAGTGTTGATAGACCCAGTGCTCTCTCCATCCTCTTCTCCCCCCCCTCCCTCCCCTTTGCGTCAGGGCCGTGGAGGATACACATTTATATATATATCATCTAGCTACTCGGAAACCATCCAATCGACAAGGATAAACTGCCTCAGAAGAAGCAAAAAGGACC
>NW_003315291.1:0-19346 GCF_000151505.1 Trichophyton verrucosum HKI 0517 | reverse complement strand
AATATTTTGATCGAGTCCATCGATGCTTCAAAATACTTATCTATACTTCGCATGCTAAGCAACTTTCTGTCTGCTCAGGGGTGGCTGCTTTTGATAAGTCTCTTTTTCGATCTTATCAGAGACCCTCTTAGTCAGCATCAGAATGCCTCGGCTCGCTTCGCCTTCCCAAAACAGGATAGAGCCACCGCTAAGCCCAAACGGGGAAAGCGCACCTTCACGTGGCTTCCAGAAGGAATATAATTAGAACATAACACGTGATATTCGTATTAGTCACCCACGTGGAGAGCGATGGAATGGAAGGAACAATTCTCCGGGGGCGAAAGAGCGGGCGACATCAAAGGGCCACCGGCAAGGATGAAGAAGGACGAGAGGGACTGAGGGCGAAGCAGGCAGGCTGGCCGGAGCAGCAGCCGGAGAAGCAGCCGGAGATGACTGCAGACAGGAGGGAAAATATGACACAGGTCGACAGCCCTGGCGACGGTGGTGGTGGTGGTGCTGCTGCTAATGATGATGATGACGATGATGCTGATGATGTAACAAACAGAACAGGGAAGGATGGGGGAGAGGACGTTGGGTTCTGGGCTGGCTTGCAGGGAGAGGGCAGGGCCGGCTAAGATGAGTTCGTCGAGAAGAACGGAAGAACTGGCAGGGAACAGGCTGTTTAGACGAACGGCCAGCAAGCCAGAAAGGGTGAGAGAGAGAGAGAGTGAGAGAGAGTGAGAGAGAGCAAGGCCAAGGGTTCTCGGCCGACTTGGCCGGCAGTGGCCGCCGACCAGGACATGACTCAATTGTTTCCTGGATGGAAGAGAGTGGAGGAGAGGACGCCCTGGGTGGTACAGCAGCAGCTAAGCAACCTGCCAGCTGCACAGTCGTGCTCCGTACGACTATGGACGGCGGACGAGGGACAGACAAGAGACGGCGTTCTTGAGCTCTGCTTTTGTCTCGCCATGGCCATGCGAGCCTCCTGTCAATCGGTGTCATCCAGGAATCAGAGAGAAGAAGAGTCTTAGCAGGGCCAAACGAGATGGCGATCAGAGTTCGCCGGGCTGCGCCTTGGCTATTCCAGGGGCCCGTAATTTTAGTTACAAAAAAAAAAAAGAACAAGGAAAAAGGAAAAAAAAAAAGCAAAGGAAAAAAGGCAGATTGAAAGCAAAAAGCGATCCTCCACAGCGAACCAGAACCAGAGAACGGTCCGATCCTGCGTTTGGCCTGATGTTGGGAATGCGAGCTGCGCCTGGTTCGCCGAAGAGAGCATCGCATCGCCCGAGACAGGATCTCTTCATATATACTCGGCCGTCCTGCCTCTCTGCCACCGATCTTCCCTTTCTCTCTCACCATATATACTTACGCCCTCAACCACTCGACTACCAACGCTCAATATATCAGACTGTCTGTCCTGTCAGCTTGACAGCTAACGTTTCACCTAACCCTCTCGCCAACCCAAGGATCCTAGACCCGACTCCGTCCGTCTCATTTCGTCTCCCTACCCACCTGAAACGCCGCCGATCGCCCATACATCTTTGCTGCTCTCTCTGTGACGGACAACCGGGTGATAGAGGCCGCTGAGAAACCTGACTTTGCAGGCCCTTGGAAAGTCACTCGGCCGCGCTGCCCTTCGGCAAGATGGCCGTCGACAAGACCCCAGCTACCAGTCCCATAATAACAGCGGGCTCGTCCTCCTCCTCCTCCTCTTCTGATGTTCTCAAGCCGCGCTCTCCTCTTGACGACCACCGACTCTCGTTCAACCACACCAAAGACCTTCACACTCATTTATCAAAACAGGCTTCACACGAATCTTCCTCTGGCAGGCAAGATCGAGGGCGCAGCAGAAGCAGAGAGTCAGAGAGAACAGTTGCCCCGGATAACGACGAGCTTCAGGTCACAGCCATGCCGTCAGGATCCGGCTTCCAGAACATCGAGGAGGCGGGCGAGAAGGCCCGCAAGAGAGACGACTGGATTGCCATCTCTAACTTCCACCCAGGGTAAGTCTTAACCTGTCATTAAGAATATCAAGGACAAAATCGAAAAACAGAATATATACTGACTGAATGGTGATAGATGGTTCTCCGTAAACATGGGCACTGGCATCACTGCCATCCTGCTCCAAAACCTACCGTACCAGTTCCCCGGTCTTCACTACATCGCCGTCATCCTCTTCATCCTCAACGTAATCATCTTCTTTCTCTTCCTGACCATCTCGATCACCCGATACTGCCTATGGCCCGACAAGTTCAAGGCCATGCTCGCACATCCCGCTCATTCTATGCTTCTTGGAACCTTCCCCATGGGTTTCGCCACAATCATTAACTGTATCGTTTTCATTTGCGTACCTGTTTGGGGTGAGTGGGCTTCCAGATTTGCCTGGGGCCTGTGGTGGATTGATGCCGCCGTATCAGTCGCCATCTGCTACTTTGTCCCCTTCATGCTGTAAGTTGAACCTCACAAGATACCTTTTTTTTTTTTCTTTTATTTTCCCCAGACCTTGTTGGCTAACTAGAGAAGAATGACCAAACATACCTCTTCCCTCGAGACGATGACGGCAGCCTGGTTGCTCCCCATCGTGGCTCCCGTTGTCGCGGCCGCCTCTGGAGGTGTGGTTGCTGATTCACTCCAGAACGACACCCACGCTCTCATCACCATCCTCGTCTGCTATGTCATGTGGGGATCTGCCGTCCCCTTGGCCATGGTCATCCTCGTCATCTACTTCCAGCGTCTTGCCATACACAAGCTGGTTCCTCGAGCAGCCATCGTCAGTGCCTTATTGCCCATCGGTCCCCTTGGACAGGGTGGCTTCGGTCTCATGCAGCTTGGTGTCGTAGCCAAGCGTGTTTTCCCAAGAGTAAGCCCCTTCCCCAATCTTCCTAGTTTCCTTGCGGGGAAAACTGTTGTTCAGAATGCTAACCGTCGTATAGCTTGATTTCCTTGCTCCCATTGCCGGTGACATCTTCTATGTCATGGGTGCATTCATCGCCATGATTATGTGGGGATTCGGTCTGATCTGGCTGTGGTTTGCCCTGGCCAGTTTCACCCGCGGAAAGTTCTACTTCAACATCGGCTGGTGGGCATTCACTTTCCCGCTCGGTGTTTTCACCACAGCCACCACTCAGATGGGCAAGGAGTTCAACTCTCCTTTCTTCGACATTCTCGGAACTGTAAGTCTTTTGAGTCCTTAGTTCACAAGCCTGTGTTATATTGGAGAATGTGTACTAACCTGGCTCCTCTCTCTCTCTCTAGTTCTTCTCTATTGTTGTTACTTGCATGTGGGTGCTGGTTTTCGCCTTGACGGTGTATAAGTCATGCACCAAGGAACTTTTCCGATAGAATCCTCATCTCTCACCAACGATCAACTGCCACGACCATAAACCTCTTTTCCAACCTTCATGCTTGATGCTGTCGGCACTGAAGAGGCTAGGCTTCTCTTCGTTTCTCGTCCTTCTCTCCTAACCGTTTCTTTTTTTCTCCGTCTCCTTCAAAAAAGCCCACCCAGTTTCATCTCCTGCACATAGTACTCCGGCTCGACCTCGCACATATACCATTCTTCGGGATACCTTTTTGCCAGCATCTCTTCGCTTCTCTCGTTCTTTGCATGATCTTTCGGTCTTGAGGTCATCGTCCTTTTTTCTTCATCTCTTTTTTATCTCCTAATCATGCGCAATGTGGTACCGACTTGTGGTTCTTCAACAGGATATATATAGACAGCGAGCATTAATATAAACCTCTCAGATTCATATTCTCTTTTTTCGCCGCGGTACTTGGTACCTGTCTTCTCTTGGTATCTGGTATCTTGTAGAGATACATATTTGCCTGTTATTCGCAGTGTTATTGTTCAGTGACATGACATAGCATTGGTGGAATAACACTGGAGTTAACCCAGGGTCAAAACTGCGTTGCTGCAACGACTTATCAATAATCAATATCAACAACTGTCGAGATGTCAATAATGAATCACGACAGCGAAACCCCGCCTTATAAGCACGAAAGAAAAAGAAAGCTGAAGAGGTCGGTGAGCCCAATAACTAATGAATCGCGCATCCATCCATGGCCCTGGAGGCCAAGAGGCGGCTGGCGGAACCGCGGGCCTCTCTTCCCGCCGCACCCAATTGGCCTCCAGTCTCGCCTGTCACGGCCGCATCTAAGTAGGATCAACCACCACTTCTTCCCGACAACACTGCCGCTGGACATAAACTCGCGAGTTAATCTACTTAAGTATCAATAGTTGACGGAGACGGAGCATACTTGTCATCTACAGCTACGACGGGGAAAAGGGGGACAAGAAAGACAGAGAGGGACGCCATGGTGGACGAAGAGCAGCACGAGCAGACGCCCGCCCATCTCAACCCAGCCAACTTCCCGCAGCGCCTGGCGCATCCAGAGGCCAACATCCGAGTTGAGCTGACCTACAGTCCTCTGGCACCCTCGGAGTACACAGCTCACGTCCGCTCGCCCCATGCCGGCGCAAACATCCTCTTTCTAGGCACCACGCGGTCCTCCTTTGCAGACAGGCCGGTTGCGCGGCTGGCGTACTCGAGCTATGCGCCCATGGCCCTCGAGACAATGATGGCTATAGCCAGGGAGTCTACTGCCAAACATGGCCTGACGGGTGTCAGCATTGCCCACAGACTCGGCGAGGTGGCTGTTGGAGAGGAGAGCATCGTGGTCGCGGTGAGTGCGGCACATCGAGGGCCGGCCTGGCGGGCGGCAGAGGAGATCCTAGAGAAGTGCAAGGAGAAGGTCGAGATATGGAAGAGAGAAGACTTTGCCGATGACAGCTCGTCTGCCGAGTGGAGGGCCAACCGAGACCGGGACGCGGATGGAAAGCCGGCCCAGTAGTTAAACGATTTCTTGGAGGGATAGGCCTGTTTACATGTTGCTATTATTACATCTATCGTATATATATCGGGCTATACGGAGTATAGTATTGTACAGGAGGAGGGAGACTTGTCTTGTCCTTTTTGCTTTAATTTCCTCACTACTTCCTACTGGGAGTCACATCCAGGGGCTTGCCAGCCCTCTTCCAGTCTCCAATATGGTCCAGGATGACCTTTGATGCCGTCTGGGGTGTGTCCTGCCGTCCGATACACTCGACAAAATCGCCTTCAGGATCTACAATGCTCTTGTTGTTAGTATGTTCTTCTTCTTATCCTTCGGTAAAGGGTGGTGGTGACAGGGGGATATGCTAACCCATTAGGTAGAAATATATGCTGTGGTCAACCAGGTAGTCCTCGCCGGGCTTGATGTTCTGCGGAGTGCTAAAGTAGACACGGTACTGGCGACAGACATCCTTGACTTGCTCGTACGTGCCCGTCAGGCCGATGATGTCCTTGTGGAACTCGTTCAGGTACCCTCTTAGCACCTCTGGGCTGTCTCGGGCCGGGTCACAGGTGATAAAGACCGGGCGCATCACCTCCTGTCCGTTCGACCTGGCCCGTACCTCGTCGATGATCTCGGCCATCTTGTCAAGCTCGTCCGGGCATATGTCAGGGCAGTGTGTGAAACCAAAATAGACCTGTTTCGTCAGTCTCATGTGCTAAGACTTGTGTTTGTTTCCGAGCGTGAACGTAGATAGTAGTCTTCCTTACAAAGCTGTATTTGCCCTTGAGATTCTCCTCCGTGAAGGTCTCTCCATTGAGATCCTTGAGCACAAACGGCCCGCCTACTCGAGGCTTCCCAACGCCTTTGCTCATCTCCACGATCCGTTCTCGCTCCAGCCGTGCCTTTTCATACTGGAAATAGACAATCATGCCAGCTCCGGTGAGCACGAAGAGAACCGCCGACTTCCATGAGAACGGTCCCGTAGAAGAGCGCGCCTTGAGTTGTTCGATGGTCTTGGCCGGCCGCACCGTGGATGTAGAAAAGGCGTTGGATCTGCTCGGATGGGCCTGTCTGCTTAGAGGCCGCAGCGAGTGTCTCGCCGTCTCTGCTGTTCGTGATAGCAGCTGGCTGTATTGTCTGATCTGGTAGGGCCTGTGGGCGCATTGCTGGGCCGCCCGTAACGACCGCGGCAGCATCGACGACATGGAAGCAGACGCCATCTCTGCACCTTTTCCGTGTCTCTCTTCTTCTTCCTTTCTTCCTCTTTATCACCCTTTTCTCAATCCTTCTTCCCGTTCGCAAGTTTCGTTTCGTTTCTTCCAATCATCGCTGCGGAAGTTCGCGAATTGAACAGGTCGCTTAGGTAATGGCAGTCAAGATGTCACGTGAGAGAAATACGGGCCGAAGTTTTGCCGATATAAAAATAGGTGGCCCCGACCCTAGGTAGTATGGATGTAATAGAGAAAGCAAGCCTACGGATATGCTCTGTTTTAACTCCCCAAGTAATGCGATTCATGCCTATCTATGCTATGCTGATGCTGGAGCGAGAAAAGGGGGGTCCATCGTCTGGCTGTCTAGAGGATCAACCAAAAATTTCCAGGAAGTAGGTGGCTACTGAATGGGGATATCAGATGCCGGTCAGGGGCGTATAAAAAGCATGAGGAAATGATAGGAAGCTGGAAAGAGAGAGCGTAAGCGGTAGCTAATTGGTACATAATAGGAATACCGGGGCATAAGCAAAGCAAGAAAGGGGGTTATTTCTAACAGAGGGCGTGGATAAGATAGACATCAAACATACCAAAGTATGAAAAATAAAAGGACGGGAAAAATAGGAAATCAAGATAAAATAAGGAGGAGAAAACGCCGGACTCCTGGGATATTAGGTATGGGATGGTCATTCTGGAGCGTATTAAGACGTATTAGGTCTGCTGGAGGGCTTTCTTTTAGAGCATTAGAACTGGCAAAAAAAAGACGTGAGACAGACATAAGATAGGAAAGCACATAGGAGATGGGACATAGGAGACGGCATTAAGATGGTAAAGCGCTGGCTATTGCATGTTTCGACTGGTCTGGCTGGCGCGGCTGGGGCTGGTACGGCTTCGCTCGTCTTCCTCCAGTACGTCGCTGAGGCGGGTCGGATGGCGATGCCGGGGAGTGACCGAGTCCCACCCTGAACCGCCAACTCCCCAACCGGATCCACTGTAGTCGACTGGGGCGGGATAGCCGATGTGACTGTCGTCCGCAGAGCTGGTGCCTGCTCCTGGGGAGCCATGGGGCCCGGAGCCATAGGTAACATAGTTGTCAAACGGCTCTGTGGTGTAGTCGTCACTATCATCGGACATGGCGCGAGGGTAGGAGAGTTGACGTCCGTCAGAGACATGCTGAGTACCGCCGTTTGTGACGGCGATAGGAGCAGTAAGAGAAGCAGCACCGCCGACAGTGGTTGTAGGGGCGCGGCCGTCTTCGGATAGGACATCGCCGACGCCTGCTTGAGCACCTCCGTGGATGGCCTGGCGGTTATGCTGGTAGAAGTGGCCTCGACCGCTTTCAGTCTGGCGAGGAGGCTGGGGCGCTTCAGGGACTACGGGGGGGTTCCCTGCTTCAATAAAGGGGTCTGCGTCGTGGCCATCGTCATCATACCCAGTTGACTCGGTCGTCTCCAGCAAGGGGCGCTGCTGGGACTGGCCTCCCATTGAGGTCGCGCTGGGGCCGCCTGGATAAGGGCCCTCCCTAGTTGGAGGACGGTTGGCGGTGCTAGTGTGTCTGCTGGGGACAGACTGTAGCATCGGTACGACCTGGACGCCGCCAACGATCGTGGGCTCGCCATTCCTGAGCGAGATGGTACGGTCTCGCTCTTCCTGCTCTCTGCGGCCGAGCTCTTCCCAGGCACGCCGGGCCTCGTCTCGGGAGATCTGCAGTTCGCGCCGGACTTCCCTGGCCAGCTCCTGGGCCTTGGCCTTGTCGCTCTCGGCCTGCTTAAGGGCGGCTATGGCGTCAGCACGGGCCTGGCGCTCAGAGCTGAGCATACGCTCGAGCTCTGCGCGCACCTCTTGAGCCCTTTCCTGTTCGGCGCGGGTGTCGAAGAACCAGCGCTGGAATTTGCGTTCAGACGATGCTCGGAGACGCTGCAGCTCGACGACTGCGTGGAACAGGTTAGCACCGGCAGCAGAGAGGTCGGTAACCTGTCGAGACATTTGCTGGCTGAGCGGATCCTTGCTGAGTTCCTCGTTGTTCTGCTCCAGACGACGGATCCAGTAGCTTGTCAGGCCCTCCCAGTGCGAGGAGAGCATCTCCCACCGTTCAAAGGCGTGAGGAAATGCAGCTTTACCCCTGGATGGTTGTTGTTGTTGTTGCTGGTGCTGAGGCTCCTGCTGGCCACCTGGTGCAGATTGACTGGCCTGTGGTTTGGATGAGCTGTCTGGTAGCTGTTGTTGTTGTTGTTGTTGTTGTTGTTGCTGTGAACCACTGGCCATTTTGGCCGCCTGTGAGGTGTTCGGCCGCTGTCTGGCAGGCTTTTGCGTGTCGTCTGCAACGATCCGGACGGTATCTTGCCTGCCACTCTGCCTTTGACCAGAATCCTGGGAGACTGTGATGATTGAAGCCGACTGATGTACCTGAGCCTGAGCTTGGAGTTGTAGCTGCGCCTGCTTCTGTAGCTGCTCCTCTCTCAACTTGGCCTCCTGCTCGGCTTTGAGCTGGGCCCGTTCACGCTCCCGCCGCCGTCTCATGATATCGGTTGGGGTGCGGACACCGCTGGGAGCATGGGTGGCACCCGTAGTGCTGGGTGCAGGTACCATCCCGTTCCTACCGGCGGCAACGGCTACACCGTTGTTGTGGTGGTGATGCTGGCTGCTGCGGCCGTTGGCAACATCTGCTGGTGCGGTCTCGAAGAGCTCCGACATGGACGCGTTGAGCTCTGCCGGGTCTGCAGTGAAGGGATAAGGGGTGCGGATGGCCTCTTCAAGCACCCAGAGGATGGCCGAAGTGGTGCTGGGGGAGACCCTGATGCTCTGCGCCGGCCAGTACGAGGACGCAGTGCCCTGACGAGTGCTACCCTGACGAGCTCCCTGCCGCGAGTCCTGCCGTGGGCCCTCCTTCTGGGTATCCTCGAGCCTCTGCTCTATGGAATCAAGGGTAAGCTGCCGGCGTGGTGTCGGTCTCTGCTGTGTCTGCTGGGTGTGAGGGTGTTTCTGGTCGGGCGAAGGGCTCTGGCCGGCGGTTTTGAGCAGGGCAGCTCGTCTCTGGTGGCGTCGCTGGCGCTGCCTTGATGGCCGGGCAGAGGTAGATATCGTAGACTGGTCGTGGCGGTCGTTGGTCTCGTCAAGGCGGGTGGAAGCAGAAGGCGACACGGCGGGAAACACGGGCTGCAGCGCGGACGTCAACGTGAAAGCCGGCGAGTCGGGCTGCGTCTCGGGCAGGGAGGAAGATCAATTGGTCTCTGCTGCTCCGGCTTCGTGGCTTTCTCTCTCTGGTGTCCTCCGGCGCTGCGGGAGTGGAGGGTGTAGTAGATGTTGCTGCTGCTGCTGGCTGTAGGGGATGCTGGAGGTCAACGCCAGCAGACAAAGGACCAAGGTCGGGACGTCGAACAGAGAAAAGAAAAGGTCGACGGAAGACAGGAAAGAAAAGAAGCAGAAGAAGCAGAAGAAGAAGAAGAGGAAGCAGAATCAAGAGACGGACGAAGCTGGTTTGTCTCCTGCAGCGGCGGCTTGCTGGCGTTGGCGCTGGCGGTGGCTGGTCAAATCGCAGCCAGCAGACGCAAAAAGCAGCAAAAAAGGATGGCTGGTCAGCAAGTCGCCTCTGCGCAGCAGACATTGAACAGCGCAAGATCGAACTAATAATAAAGACATCAAAAGACATCAAATAGCTAGAGACAGCGAGCAGCCCTTTTTTTCTTTTATTTTTATTTTTTTTCCCTTCCTCTATTTTTTATTATTTATTGGTTTTTGCTTCTTCTCGTCCTTGTCCTGTCCGGTTTTTACATGGCAGAGTGCGCTCGCATCGACGGCGCACCACAGCTAAAACGAGATTAGTTTTACCAACAGTCGCTCGCAAGTGCTGGCGGTAAGCAAATGAAGAGCCGTCGGGCGGGCCCAGGGTCGACTCGCATGCCTCGATGCGCTGGCACGCCTGGTCTGGGGAGGGGAGGGGAGGGGGCTGGGAGGCAGGGAGGCTCGAGATGGCTGACGCAGGGCAAAGGACGAGGCGAAGATGCGTCCTCTAAATACATGCGAAGTCGTCCTGGAGTAAGATAAGAGACCTCATGCGCCACTGTGGGCCAGCAGTCGTGTACGGAGTACTCTTATAGATCAACGGTACGGGGTGAGGCCCAGAGGCAGTGGGAGACAGGCCTGAAGTACGGAGTACTGCCCACCCATCACCAGCACATCCATCCATTCGGTTGGCTGCAGAGAAATGGGAGATGGGAGACGAGAGGGAGATGAGAGGATTGTGCGGTCCCGTCGTTGATCTGGTTCTGGCCGAGGGGGAGACGTAGGACAGCAGGCTCTGCTCGCTGCAAATCCTCCTGCGCTGCTCTCCAATATGATTATCGTTAAGTATATATCACCCACACCACCCGCACCGGAGTACCGGCAAGCAGCCAGCCACAGCCAGGATGTACATACTTATATATGTGTCCACGGCGTGTGTTTCCCCTTCAGCGTAGCTCAGCAAGCAATATCCGGACCCTATCTTCCCACCGTGTAACGGCCGTGTCCCCAGCTTGTCCCAGTCGGCTATAGGGATCACCATGGTCCTCTCCCTCGCCCTCTTCCCCCCTTTCCACTTCCTTTACCGTTCCTTGCTCCTCCAGACTAAAGATCCGTTCCAGCACCAGCTCCCTCTTTGCCGTTTCGAAGAGCGCCGTCACCCTGGCCCGGCTGGCAGCCCGGCTGTCCTTATCCTCTGCTTTTTCTTCTTCTTCACCACCACCACCACCACTAGACAGCGCCTTAACCAGGCCTTCTAGCACGCCCAACACTATTCCCACTCGGACTCCCAGCTCTGCTCCAACGGGGTAGCCTTTGTCGAACCCCCGCTGCACATGCTCGCCCTTGGCCGCCGTCACCCCGTCGCGGTACCCGGCTGTGACATGCTGTCGCCGTAGCGAGGGTAGATCCGATGACTCAGCGAGAGACGGCACTGTGTTCTCACCAGCCCTACTACCAAGCATGTCCCCATCTTCGTCTGCAGCTGATGCTGCCGTCGTTTCTGCTGCTGTTCGTGGCGGAGACGAGCCAAAGATGTCGTCCAGCCCGTTTGAGGCCATGTCCGTCAGCCTGCCCGCTTCTTCACCTGGAGATGGTGAGCTCATCGACGTCGACGGCGACAGGGGCGAGCGCAGAGGCTGCTCGTCTGCTGAACCTGCAGTGTCAACCGAGCTCGCCGTCATCGTCTCTTCTTCCACCTTTTTGTTCCGTTTCTTCTCTTCCTCTCTTTTTGTCTTTTATATATATACTTTTTTTCAATCCGTCTTTTATATCCATCAAACGAGCAATCGATAACGAAAGATTAGGCTGATGACTAAGCCGCAGGTGGTTGATGGCTGGACTTTGAGTTTGAGATTTAGAGCCATCCTATTGGTCAATGCTGACATATTAAACGTGACCATGAATAAACTGTGCACAGCTCTGCTGATTCATCAGGATTGGTCCCTTTCTTACTATTGAGAAACGAGCCTTTCTGAGCATTAACGGATATCAAAAAGTGATGCAGATATTAGATGCAAGCTTACTTTACTTTGCCGTCTAGTCAAGAGTATATCTTGGTTATGAGTTACTATTCTGCGATGATGGTGGACTGATGAGAGAACGAGCGGGTGAAGGACCCAAGATAGGGGTCAGCTATCTTTGCACTGGCTGTCCTGCTTCTCAACCGTCTGCTGAGTGTCTACCATCTGCTTCCCCTCTCGCCAGGACATATACATCACAAATCCAGTCCATATTGCCATGGCTATCGAACATGCTATCATAGCATACATGCCGGACTGCATCTGGTTAGTTCGAAAATATCCAGGGAATAAACTAGCAGGAATGTTAAGACGTACTCTGAAATAAGGAGCATCACTGGCGGGATAGAAGACAATGCTCCACCAGGCGTTGATGACGTTACTGCCCATGTTCATGCCTGCAATTACAACACTGCGCCAGGCATCGTCTTTGTACCGCATCACATCGTTGGCCCATGCAAAGAAGGTGGCCTGGCATGCATAGACCGAGCCAGCCCAGTAGTACGCTGCAAAAATGGTGGCTGTCGATGAGCCGGGAGCCAGGATCATGGCAGAGGTGACTACACCGGTGATGCCGATCCAATAGCCCACAAGATACCGTTTCCCGCCGAGAAAGTCTGTGAGTGTGGCCCAGATGAGGGTCGAGACGATGCCAACGGCAGGGATGCCGGACGGGTAGTTGTTGTTCTGCGCCACAGTGTACTTGATGGTCGGATGAGATTTCATGTACAGGGCCAGAAGGGAGTTCGTTGAGAAGGACTCGGTCTCTCCTGCAATTACCCAGAGAATCACAAAACCGTACAGATGCCAGGTTGAGAAAACCCGCTTGGCCAGGGCAAAGTTGATCTTCGTGTGCTCGGCATCATCGTCACTCGGCGACGGCTGCCTGGCTACGGCTAGTTCCTTGTCTGCAGCAGTAAGGTAAGGGGCACGAGTCGTCCTGGGGGTATCCGGGAATAGGAAAAACCCATACACAGCAATTGGGATGGTGATAAGCCCATCAATCTATTGACCATCATCATTAATTAGTATTTGGCCAAGGTCAATATTAGGAGTCTGGACAGGTGCAACATACTATGAAGAGCCATCTCCAGCCTGGCAAACCACCCTTCATATGCAAGGATGAATTGATACCAGTCTGGATGAAGCCGCCGAACATCGTTCCCGCGAGGCCAGATGCGGTGAAGATACCGGAGCGTTTCCCCAACTCTCGTTCCGTATACCAAGAGCCCAGAATATAGTGCGTTCCTACAAACGTAGAGGACTCGGCTAGACCGAGGAAGAAACGGATGACCATGATTCCCTGTGGATTGTGAACACCAGCAGTAGCCATGGTGAGCCCACCCCATATCACCATCATGCCCGGTAGGAAGTACCGTGGCTTAAGACGGTAAAGGGCCAGGTTAGATGGTACCTGACCGAGCACATATCTAATTGGGAGTATAACCATTAGTTGACTTGTCCACACACGACCATTGGCAAACCGTACCCAACAGTAAAGATGGTATTGATAAGATTGAACTGTTTCCCATGGAAGTCTAGGTCTTCTTTCATTCCAGAGACGTAGGCATTCGCCAGGTTACTTCGGTCCAGCTATTCGTCAGTTAGACTTCGCTCGCTCCTGGGTGGACGGCTAGGAAAACACCTACATAGTTTGCAAAGTACATCAGACAGCAAAAGCTGAGGATGAAGAAGTCTAGTTTGCGCAAGAGACGGGACTCTCCTGGCCTGCCCTCGGGCCCGCGTAGATAATCAATAAACCTGTTACCCATTCTGGTGGTCTTGCAGTGGACGATTTCAACTAAATGGGGTGACGATGACAACCAGAGCTGTGATCACCTCTTTATAGGTATCCCTGTCCAGGCTAGATGCCGCTGTAACTGGGGTAAACCTCGTATAGGTGGCCCCGGCCAACTACTTGTTCGCAGTCCTCGGCAGTATGGCCGAGCTACCGGCTTGTTGGGAGGTCGTGATATTGTATTCTCCTCTCCTTTAGCCGAGGACGAACTAGTTAGCACCGCAGACGGCCGCTAATCGCTGGTGAGGAGTAGATGTTCGGCGGATGTCTTGGTCTGCCATGTAAACCATCGGCCCGACAGCTATATAGCAATGCCCACGGTACTATCCAGCCATGATTCCACCAGCATCACCCCGTAGGAGAAATCTCATCGCCCGCTCCTGGTTTCTCCAGGGCTGAACTGGAGGCCGCGAACGTCTCGAGGGAAGTTAGGTTAAGGTTTGCTGACAAACTAACTAGTTAGTTAATCAAACGTTAATTTGAGTCACTTCAACGTCTACGGAGTACAATAATGTTATTACAAGGCCATCCTCCGCACTCGGATTATGAACGATGTCCCTTTTTTCGATAGATCGATGCCTTCACTGGTTAGCTAGTTAATTAATTAGCTATCTCGCTCATTCACTGGCAAATCACTCTTTTCACCGATCCACCACTCAGCACCGACATGGCCACAACAAATTGGACCGGGAGCTTGTTGGACGTCTTATCAGCAAGGAATGATACTTCTTTTTGTCCGTCTTCCAGCCCTATTTTGGGCGCTGCTATGGTATCAAACCGCTGGACAAAAAGGAAAGTCCCTAACTGGCTGCAGAGATAGTCGTTATATCATTGACATATCATCACCAAAGCAACCGAGCCATGTGATGCAGCGCATATTATACCCTATTCCGTTTCTCCTCAGCCAAAGCTCAGCAGGGGCCTCTTCTGGGAAGCAATCAGATAGTTTTGGAAGGAGGACGAAATAAACCAATTCCACCAGCTTTTTGTTTTGGAGCCGGTGCAGCTCTCGGACGATCGCAAAACGCTGCAACTTACATTCCATTGGCTTCAGTCCTCCATGACTCCATTCATGACACAACCATTAACGGGATATGCGAGCCACCGATAATGCCTGGCAATCTGTTCTCGGGGGGTCGTCCGTCAGCGGATTCCGAAACGCCGAATATACGATTATATGACTGCCAAACAGACGCCCGAATTCCGTCTGGGCATGTCATCACTATACACACCGAGGGTCCAGTAAACAGCCCCTTGCCGAATATTGAACTATTTCACTTACAATAGTTAATGCATCGAGCTTTGTCACTCGCAGCTGCGGGGGCAGGTTATTTTCTGGATAATGACTTCGATAACTCTGACGAGTATGATGATTACAGTAAGAGAATCCCTTCGAAAGCCAGGTGACTCTGAAGATGAGTCAATTTCCCTAGAGGAGTTCGCCGATGCCCTCCGGCCCAATATTGAAGCGGCCTGCCACTGTTCTCCAGCCGTTTTGATGTCTGTTTTATGCCCTCGCCAAGACTCCAGTCTGAATCAAACAAGAGCACGGCTCTCTTCTATTTTATCCTCTGCTTTAACATGTATAGCACAGCATGTATTTTTAAAGGCTCACACAGCCCACTCCCTCAAGTCCTATAAGCTACGCGACAAACTTCGTCGCCTCGACCACGCTCGCTCGCTGGGCAACTCTTTACCTCCCAAATCTGACCCTCCTCCTCTTCTCACGAATGAGACTGAAGACGACACAGCCAACCGCGTTGCCAGGGGCCCTGCGTACCCGCGCGTCTTCCTATTTAGTCGTGGGCAAGTTATGAAGACCACAGGCCGACTTTTAATATTACTCATTGAATTTAGCAAGAGACGTACCTTTGATTTTCTAATCGGCAGCCCTGCCTTGGGTCTTGGTACCCGTCTATCTATCCTAACCTATTTACCTTGACTACCTTTAATAGAGGAGGGTCCGTATCACCGGGTTAGGTGTCCTTGGAACGGGTATTATGTACTGAGAACTGGTTAATAAAGCTATATAGTATAGAATCTATATTCAGAAGCAACAATGTTCCTCTTGCGAAATATCTCACTCTTCCCCCCATCTATAAGTACTAGGCGCCCATCAGAATCAAGTTTATTAGCAGGAATGGTTGAGCGGAGGTAATCAGTTGATACTGGAGGTACGTCTCTTACCCAGGAGGGTATAAGGAAGGGGTTATAAGGTGGGTAAGGGTCACTACCACTCTGGCGATATATATGATCACCATTCCTCCGCATACCAAGACTTAACCGCCAGTTTAACGCCAGTACTAACGCCTCTGCAATACAGGCAAGGATAGCATAGCGAAGAGGGTCAGGATCAGCTGGGTCTGGTATATATTGAGGCTCCCAGGAACTCCGATTTTGATACCAAAAGTACTCCGTTTCATAGCCAATAACAACGAAGAACTCTTCCCCCGCCATTATAGCTTCATAGAGACGGTATAAAGAGCGGAGGGGGGTGTCTCGAGAGCGCCAGATAGGTATATCTTGTAGGTTTTTAATATCTCCCTCAATACGTCTCTTCCAGCACAGTGATGGTTCTTTGATCAGGGTGCTTGGCGAGAGAGGTTCCGGAACAGGGAACGACCAAGTTAGAGAGGTTGTAGGTAGGCAAAGTCGAAGCAGTGAGAGAAAAGGCCGCTTGTTGTGATGGCTAAGCCGGGTAATACTACCGCGGAGTCGGAGGGGCGAGGTAAGACGTAGCAGCCTGTATTTCATCCGCAGCCACCAGGTCACCTTTTTCCGGGCCCGCGGCCTGGTAGCAGGGCGTGCTTCGGCCATATCACACCGACACTGCCTATAGCCTCCTTTTTGTCAGCTCCAAAGCACAGTATTGCTGCCGCTATAGGGGGTTGTGCTGATATTTCCTACCTGCTAGCGGCCTCTAATCAACGTTTGGTGTGCTGGCTGCCTGGCTAGCTAGTGAGCGCTCCTTGGTCTTTCGTATCCTGTCTTGCTAGCTGCCAGTCCCCCATTCTCTCGACAGGGACGACGTTGGATGCTTCGTTGTCGGTCCTCATCGTCGGTGAAGACGAGCAGTGCGTTTTGAGCTTTTTTGGCCTGACCGAGGATCGACAGCGGGCCGGAGCCTCCACCGACGGCCAGACATTTCTCCGCTCCGCCACAGGTTGCCCAGCATGGGGTCCATAGGTCCAATTGATAGCGGGTAATTATACTCTTGATGCGACAGACTGGAGCTGAAAGTTGGCTGGAGAAAGATGGCTTCAAGGGAACTCGCTATCGAAGACACATGGTTTGCGGAGGGGCTGGGGGATAGGGACTGGATTAATAAAATTAGCCTATCAATTAAAGACAGCCTTTGTGATCCAGGAAGATGGCCTAAAAGGGAGGTAGGCCCAGAGCCTTACTTTGTATTACAGAATTACCACTTATTCTCGGTGTCACGATAAACCAAACTCGCTAACCAACGTTTGGAAAACTAAGAAGTCGATAAAATTAACAAGGTAACGGCGCTACAAGAGACCAGAAAGCAATCGGAGCGCACACAATATTTCAACACAAATCTGGGTTAGGCAGCGCTTAACCATTTTATCGACAAAATCTCATTTGTGGAACTTCAGGCCCCATTCATTGCTCCGGCCCTTTCCCTTGGCCAGTGGCCGATTTGGCTGCCTCTGCCTCCGTTTCTTCTGGAGTTGTGTCGATGAATCCCGGGATACCAGCCTTCCTGATCTGCTCCATATATTTTCCGAAATCTCCCTTGCGGGAGGGGAAGAATTTGAAGGTCCCGTCAAAATGCACATGGATGCTGCCGATACGGTCCTTTGAATTTTCAGTCGTCAGGAGGCCAACGGTGATCACTGGAAATGGGTCCTTTGGATCGTTGCTCGATTTGTGGGCTCTGCCACCCCTGGGAATAATCTGTTAGTGGCATGCGGAGTTATATAACATGTATCAATGGGCAAAAATACTGGACGTCCGCCACTTTTATTCGGGGGTCCTATGTGTGGGCAGTTGCTGTTAGCCGCGTCTCTGGGCCTCCGTTCATAACGACTGACGTGCGTGCTAACACGATACTCACAGCTTTCTCGATATCGTCGGTTATCCTCATCACCATTGACTGCCAGTGTCCTCCGTCCAGGCCATTCTGATGCAACATAGCCTCAAAGCCAGATCCCCTGAAGGTAATGGACCTGTACGCGCTAGTGCTGAACGCTTTTGTACCAAGGGTATTCATCCTGGGCGGCGGGTCGGATACTGAACGGTGTGTCCTCAATAAGTCTGGGAGGTTTAGGGTATCAACGAAATCAAGCTGAGGGGTCAAGTATGCCTACACGCGGGCTCACTGTCCGTCGTTACTGTCCGTCGTTTGATTGATGAGAACACCTGAACAATTTCGAGGACCACTGACTGGCTTTTATGCCTAAATCAAACCCATGCTTACGCGCCGGGACCACTTGCACCTGCATGTCACCCCCTCTCCATCCTTGCAGGGCTAGTAACTACGCCGTTGGCCAGTTGGCAAGAGGTGGGTGTGGAGTGCAAAGTCATTCTCAGTTTGGCTTGCAAATTCCATATCCAATCGAGAAGGAGAAGAAAGGGGAGTTTCTGACGATAGCCGCCGTATTTGGAGGCGCATCCCCCTTAGGCTTACCATACTCCCCTGCTCCTCCGGGCACTACCTGGAAATAGTAGCAGGTGAAACACGGAAACGCTGGTCCGCAAAATCAGGCCTGCCTAAAAAGTAGAGGGCATGTCGTCTGGGCTGCTATTTTAACGTTCCCATACGTAGCTACATTGGGCACCAGCGGTTGGAAAACTGCGACCATTGGTCGTATGTATATAGTTAATTCTTCTCAACATCCGACAGTGGACAGGCGGCGGCTAACAGTAGTCAGTTATTGATACTATTATTTGTCGCATAAATAAATGTAACTTGTTAGTTAAACCGCGAAAAATGAGTGGGTGACTCCACCAGGTGTGTAAGCAAGCCTTGGTGCGATCACGGGTAGTTAGTTAGTGCCTCACCACCGTCCTGGATGAACATCACCAACGCGAAGTCGAGACGACAATCGCACGTCCACAACCACCAACCATCATGAGGCTGGTGCGTGCTGGATGCTCGCTTGGAACGCTGGTCCCCGTCCCTCGTGGCCCCCGAGCGGCTTCCTTGGGCTTCCCAGCTCGCCCTCGACAGCGGTATCAACCACCAGCACCAGCATCAGCAGAAACACTAGCACGACGAAGTCGCGGCACTGCGGTTGTTCATCGACGTGCGATGGCTACCATGGCCGCAGCCCCTTTGAACCCTCGCCGTTTCCCGGTGTCCGGGTTCACCGAACTTGATCCCGCAGTACCTATTGAAGAGGAGTTGCTGCCGGACTACATTGCAGAAATGTATTATCCCGTACGTATCGGAGAAGTGCTCAATGGCAGATATCAGGTTGTCTGCAAGCTTGGATATGGAACAACTTCCACAGCATGGCTTGCTCGCGACCTCCGGTAAGGAAACAACTTTGGCTACCGACAGACAGACAGACAGACAGAAGAAACAGACATCTAACATGCAAGTCTTAGGAACGCGGACGATGGCTTCACCTATGTTGCATTGAAGATATATGTCAACAGATATATCAAACGCGACGAGACAGCCATCTATGATCGGATCCATGCTGCATCCAATGTGGAAAGACATCCGGGCTGCCGGTTTGTTCGTAAACTGCTGACGTCCTTCGATATACAAGGACCACACGGGAAACACCTCTGCGTTGTTCACCAGGCACTTGGAATGAGCATGGATCAGCTTTTGCGATGCTTTCCTCGACGATCTATTCCAATGGACTCAATGAAGCGATGTCTCCGCCAGTTCCTTATCACACTGGACTTTCTACATACCGAGGCCGGAATCATACACACTGGTTAGCCGTGGCAGCCCGTCATCACATTTTTGCTGCTCAAAGTGCTAAATCCTGACCTTCTCAGATCTCCAATCTAAGAATCTGCTCCTTCCCG
>NW_003315290.1:51992-68211 GCF_000151505.1 Trichophyton verrucosum HKI 0517 | reverse complement strand
TCTCTCTCGGAAGTCCTGCTAAGCCCGCTGCCGGATCTTGCCAGCGCGGCGCATGGTTCCGCTTGACGTCCGGGCAGCGAGGGATGGGGAAAACGAGCGACGGTCTGCAGGGACGGGCGACCTGGATGGCTATCTACCTCTCGACCGGCCGGGCTCCTGCTGCTGCTGGCTGGCTGGCTGGCTCTCTGGCTCTGCTTGCTGGTGCTGCTTGCTGGGCGGCGCTGCGAGAGAGCGAAGGATGTTTTCTTGTTTCTTCTTCCTCTCGCCAAGGGGCTAAGCCGGGGAAAAGGGCTGGCAACTCAACTCTCGTTAACTCACTAATTATGGAATGGAGGCGAAAAGACGAACAAGCGACGAAGGCCGCCGGCGACGACGAGAGTGACGACTCCAAAGGACTGTTGACGCCGCAGCTATTCGTCCGATCCCGCTGGCAGTCGACCCGCCAGGCGCAGCAGAGGTGACGGGTGGCGGCTGAAGATGCGCTCGAAGCTAGTTCGCCCTTCAAGTCGCCCTGCCTGCAAAACCTATATAGCTATATATAACCAGAGAAAAGCCTGCGCAGGCTGACGGCCAGAGAGACAGCGACGAGTCCCACGATGCGTCTCTTTCTGATCCCGATCTCGACGGGCCGCACGCTCATCTACTGCAAGAAGCTCGACGCTGCGGTGCCGGCCAAGCAGCTCAGCTACCTCGACCGCGTTACGAACAAGGTGACGGCGACCTGGGCCAAGTGGGAGACGGCAGAGAAGGGCTGGCAGAAGACGCTGGTCACCTACGGCCACCGGGCGCTGCAGCGGATCCCCTACGAGGAATGGGGGCTCAAGAGCGTGCCGCCGCTGAGCTCACGGCGGGAGACGGCAGAGCGGCAGGCGCGCAAGCCCGTCGAGCTGCTGTACCCCAAGAATGCGATCAGGTCGAGCAGGGTGATGGGCCTGCTGCAGCAGCTGGCCACGGAGAGACAGCAGCTGCACCGCAAGCGCATGTGGTGGAGCATCGTCGTTGCGCCCTTGACGGCTCCGTTTGCGCTGGTACCGGTGTATGGGCCACCATCTTATATAACTGCACTGCGTACTTGCTGAATTGATACGGGACGGCTGTGCTGACTGGTCTCTCTAGGATACCTAATATACCCTTTTTCTTCTTCTGCTACCGCGGCTGGTCGCACTGGAGAGGTTAGTTAGTTGCAGGCCCGGCTCTACAATACATACATACATACATACATACATACATTAGATATACTAACAGGCTGATACAGCATTGGGAGGGTCCAAACACCTGGAATTCCTGCTAAAAGAGAACCTGATCCGGCCGAGATCACTGACGGACCTGGAGAACGTCTATCTACGGCACTACCCGCGCAAGGACGGGGTGGAAGATACGACAGCTGACGAGAAGACTGCGCCGGACTGTGATGACGGCAACTGTGGAAAGGAGGTGATGCTGCTCAAGGACACCGACGGCAAGGCCCTGGCCAAGATGCTGGATGCCCCCGAGCTCGTTGCTGAGGTCGAGCGAGCCGTCCATCAGGTCCAACAGCAGCTTGACCAGAAGAAACAGCCCTGAAGATAACAAACTCCCTGGCATCTACTTTCTACTTATTTCCCATCAACCCCCCCTGTTTGGTCGCATATAAATGCCCCTTTTGCCATGTATATTACTGTGTTTACGCCCCGTATAGACCTAGTCAGACGCATCACGAGTCCATGCACCCTGGATAATCTAATGATCTCTTCTTCCCTCTTCTTTCATCCTAATATCAATATCAAATATCAGATCCTCAACCTACCAAGGTCCAACTTCTTCTACTGCAGGATTTAACATGTTCTGCTGACTAAGCCGAAGCTCTGCCATCGACGATAAGCAACGACGAAGCGACAACGAAGACGCAGCAGACAAACAAGCGGAGAAGACGAAGACGAAGACGAAGAAGAAGAAGAAGAGAAGATAGAAGCGCAATTAGAGGCTGTGCTGAGGCTGCGTATGCTACTGCACCATGGGCGAGAAGAAGATAGAGCAGTGGGAGGTCGAGCGGTACTGGGAGATCTTCTCGTCGCTATCTAATGGCCAGCCACGACTCAACAACGCGCAAGCGGCCACCGTCCTGCGCAACAGCCGACTGCGAGATGACCAGCTGGAGCGGGTGTGGGATCTGGCAGACGTCGACGGAGACGGAGAGCTGGACTTTGAAGAGTTCTGCGTGGCCATGAGGCTGATCTTCGACCTTGTCAATGGGGTGCGTTTAACTCGGGGGTTCTACTTTGCGGAGATATATATACATATATACATATACTGACAGGCTGATGATATAGGAATATAACGATGTACCGCCTGCTCTACCGGACTGGCTGGTTCCAGAGTCAAAGGCACATCTCGTCCAGGCCAGCAGGGCGCTGACCGGCTCACAACCGCAATTCGAGAGAGTAGAGGACGAGGACGATACCCCTGGCCTCAAGGACGGCTTCGACTGGTACATGGCACCTCAGGACAAGGCCAAGTACGAGGAGATATACTCTGCCAACAAGAACCATCGGGGAGAGATAGCATGTACGTGTTTCTCCCTTTAGCCATGTGCTTATTAAATAATTACAAGGGGGACTGTGCTAACTGAGTTGTCCAGTCTCCTCATTACAAGATCTATACGACTCCCTCTCAGTACCAGACACAGACATCCGCTCGGCATGGAACCTAGTCAACCCATCCGCCTCCTCCACCATCTCCAAAGACGCAGCCCTCGCCTTCCTCCACATCCTAAATAACAGACACGAGGGCTACCGTATCCCCCGCAACGTCCCCGCCTCCCTCCGCGCCTCCTTCGAATCCAATAAGATAGACTATCAGCTCGACAATGTCCGCACAGCCAAGAAATGGGGTGTCTCCAGCAACGACGACACAAGTACAGGCCGCAAAGCCAAGTTCGGTGATGCATATCTAAGTCGGCTAGGCGTGGGAGGCAAATCAAGCTACCAGCCTCAGGGAACAGATTTCAGTAATACCATACAAGACGAAGAATGGGAGAAAGTCCGTCTACGGCGAGAATTGGCGGAGCTAGATAAAAAGCTGGAAGCAGCCAATGCGGCTGTCGAGGCAAGAAAGAACGGCACCAGAGCGCGGACTGACGGACCGAACTGGGCGCTGATCAAGAAGGAAGCTCTGCAGATGCTCGAGTATAAAGAGCGTGAGCTGCGGGAGCTCAGAGAAGGAACTGGGCGGGTTAGCGAGGGCGAGAGCCTTGAGCGCATCCGGGCTGATGTCAAGGCCGTTGAGGAGCAGGTTGAAGGCCTCAAGGCCCATCTAGCGAAGCGTAATGAAGTCTTGTCGGACCTGCGTGATCAAGTGCAAGAGGCCAAACATTCTCGATAACGGCTATCGGCTGGCTTATTTTTGATATAGTATATAACTCCATTTCCCCCCACATCACCCTTTTCTAACGCCTTGCAGACGGTGTATTATGCCTATATCCTTTGTTGGATTTATATCTCTCTAATGATATCTTATTATATTACACGGTAGCTTCTGCAAGTTCTAGATGGCTTCTACGGTTTTTTTTTTGTCCATACCAAAAAAGAAAAGGGTACCCCAGTCAGCCAGCAGCTTTCTTTCTTATTTACTGGTGATGTCCGCCATGATCTCGTCTGCATCCGTATTCGCCTTGACAGCAGCAAACGCACGCCCACTCTCGTTCATCCGTTGGTCCGAGTACGCCTCGTCGCTACGGTCTGTTAATATCTCTAGATCTTTCTCTGAAAGCAGAGCCTCAGACGTGGTTTCGGCGCCGATATCAAACACTTCAATGTCTTCGTCTCCGAATATCTTCTTTAGCTCATCTGCCTGACGCTGAGGGTTGGATGAACTCGTAGAATCAAGGAGGCTTTTAAATTTTCCTTTTTGAATGACTAGTTTCTCCAGCCGGCGTTTGGAACCAGCTCGCTCAAGGAGAGTCTGTTCAATTGTTCCCCTGGTAGCTAGCCGGTAGACAATCACTGGCTTCGTCTGGCCGATTCTGTGAGCTCGGTCCTGGGCCTGGAGATCCTGTTGCGGGTTCCAGTCAGAATCGAACAGAATAACGGTGTCAGCGGCAGTGAGGTTGATGCCTTGCCCCCCTGCTCGGGTGCTTAGCAGAAATATTCTGTAGTCGGGATCGTTGTTAAACGCATTTATCTGTTCCTGTCGATCAGCTTGTGCAATTGCACCGTCGATTCGACAGCAGTTCCAGGATCGGAGCTGTGTAGCCCAGTCCTCAAGGATATCAAGTTGACCTTTAAATTGAGAGAAGATTAGGATTTTGTGTCCCTTGGATATAAGACAGGGCACAAGACGATCTAGAAGAAGCATCTTGCCAGAAGATGTGATGAGTGTTGAGTCCACCCTTGAGTCTTCTCCCCATGGCCAGTAGAAGTTGAGCGGGGAATTGCACACCAGTCGGGCCTGCATGACTGGATTTTGGAGCTTTTTAGAGGATATCTCTTTTTCTATAGTGGGTAAGTTAGAATGAACCATTGTTCTCAAATCAAAGTAGCAGGTATACGTACTGGCTAGCTTCATGGTTTTTGCTCTCTCAATTTCATCCATCTCCTCCTCACTAAGCTCGCTCTCCTCAGGGGCTTCCTCCTGTATACCCTTCTCTAGCCTAGCTAGCTTACTATTGAAATCTCTATCAGACTCTTCCTTGTAGTTTTTGGATCTGCCTCGACGCCGAGCCCTAGTCGGTGTAGAGTCACGGCTAGATTTTGCACTCTTGTTGGGCGTGCTTAGCTCACTGCCGCTTGCGCCTCTCTTCAAGCTGCGCGCTCTTGATTGTTTCGCTGAGCCGTTCCTAGCTTCTATTCGCTCAGCGGCCTTCTCTTCCAGATACTGACGGCTCGTTCCGTTCACTATCTGGACATATAGCTCCTTCTGCTCCGGTGTCAGTGGCGCGTACAAGATATATTCCCTTTTCTTCGGGAGTGATGATTCAACATCCGTCTTTACTCGCCGTAGCAAGAATGGCTTGAGAATGGCATGCATTGTAGACACAAGATTGCGTCTCCGTCTCTCGTTGACTGCATTCTGATCGGAATCATCAAGAACAGATGAAAAATCAAACCAGCTTTGGAAGTTATCCAAATCATTGAATATCTCGGGTAGCAGAAAATGAAGCAGTGACCATAGCTCAGCAACATTGTTCTGCAGAGGTGTTCCAGTTATGAGCAGTCGATTTGCAGATGGGTATGTCAGGAGCTCTTTGATCAACTTGCAGTTCATATTCTTCAGACGGTGACCCTCATCCTATATAAAATTCATTTTTAGTGTCCCATTTTGAAACCTTGGGTAAAAGGTCTATACCTACCACAATGATGTACTTCCATTGGTAGTTAGCAAGGAACTTTCGATCATTCATGCAGATTTCATACGAGGTACAGACAACTGGGAAATCCGGCGCTCTCTGGTCCTGGTTTTTCATCTGTTTTCGTCGAATCTCGCTACGTTGTTCTTTAGTTCCATGGTAAAGAACTGTATTGATAGATGGGGTCCAACGAGCAAACTCATTAACCCAATTGCTGACTGTGCTCAGTGGCGCAGCAATCAAAAACGGCCCGGGGATATTATGTTCTTTAAAGAACGCTATTAAGGAGATGGCTTGCACCGTCTTTCCGAGACCCATCTCGTCCGCTAAGATACCACAAAGTCCATTCATCCAAAGAGACTTCATCCACTCCAGCCCTTCAAGTTGATACTTTCTCATCTTCCCTCCTGTGATTAAGGAGGGTTGCTGGGTTGCAGTCAGATCTTCCTGCTCACCTAAAGCAGAGGGCTTTGCTTCAAATTCGTCAGCAGCTTGTGCCAAAGCCTCTTGTACAGTTGGTTTGTCCTCTGCTACTTCGACTTTGGCTTGCTTGAAGTAGCTCGTGATATCACCTTTGGAGGCTTTTGTAGCTTTCCCAGATGTTCCTCGCGTAGGTAACTTCATGGAACTAGATTTTTTCTCTTGGGTATTCTGGGCTCCTTTACTTGAATCAGCTGGAGCTTTTCTCTCGCTTGCTCTTGTGGACCGTTTGCTCGTGGATGCAGTTACTGCTTGTTGCTTCTCGGCTAGATTTTTCTCCTTGGTGGCTTGTCTCTTTGCCTGTTCTTGTTGCTTTTTCTGTTGCTCCTTCATCTTATCAGCCATAATAGCTACAAACACCTATACGCTGATATTAGTATCGCATCCTTGTTCGAAGAGTAAGTATGGCTGAAGTACCGAGCTAGTCTGGAGAAGCTTTGTCAAAGCTTTGGCTTTCATACCCAAGCCCTCCATATCATCATCTTCCTCCTCCTCACTTTTCTTGTCTATATCCACCTCCATGATGTTCTCCTTGTTTTCTTCCTGCTTAAACGTAGCCATGACTGTAACGCACTAATATCACCGGGAGAACTAGTGGCAACTCGGTGTATGGCAGCTTTAGAAAAAGAGAATTGAGTCTAGATGGAAGTATATGGTCTATATATGCCCCTTTAATGAAATTAGTAACTAATTGTCCATAACCTTTTTGTTCGAATGTCTTACCTTGCACCGCGCCGTTTCGTCTTGAGGAACAAAGAGCAATGAGAGGTTTAGGAGAAAGGTCAAAGTGAGAAGATTTAAGAGTGGCTGTTGAATAGTTACCACTATCGACACTTGGTAAGCGACTATTTATCTAAGGACGAGAGGTACCTGTCGCATCCTTGCTGTTGCGGCCTGTTGCCTCTGAGGCCCTCCAACGCGTAGAAAAACCAATTTGAGAGAGGGCGCGCTCGCGTCATGATTACGTTATCGCCAAGATGACAAGTTGAGCCTCATTAACATCATGTGATATGCGGCTCAGGAAAAGTCAAAATAAGTTCAACGAAAGTGAAAAGGGACGACATCCAAACGAACTATCCTTCCGGCTTCCACGCCTTTTCTTGCTATCAGTGACTAACTAGCATTTCAAAAGAGAAAACTGAGCTCACAATACTACATATTAGAGGGGAGATCGATGTGTATCATCAAAATGCCGAAGTTCCCAATTCCAACCCACGTCCCGATGATGCCCCCTCCCAAGTGAGCACTGCCAATGCAAATCAACAAGATCAATGACCCCCACCCAAAATACAAATTAATGATTTCATCCACCCATTTTTTCCCACATATTTCATTAGTTTCCAAGTCGTTTCTTCGTCACTGATGCTGCTGCTCGAGCTCTTGTTTCCTTCGTGGTAGCAGGCTTGTTCAATCTTGAGCTGCGCCGTCTATCCGTCGGAGCCAGTTTAGCCTTTTTCTTAGCTGGTTTGCTTTTACCAGGGAATTCATTCTCTTTACCAGTTCCATTTGTGTCCGGTGGTGAATGGATAGGTAAATGAGAGTTACACTCATTCTTCTTCATTGATTCGATGGGCGGAATATCGCAACAGACCGCAAAGGTGGTGGCAATAGAAATATTGCTAGAAGTCTCGGCCTTGGAAGCAGTGTTTTCCATTGACTCTGGGAATTTCATCTCCAGAAGTGGATCTTCGCCCGCTGTTTGGATGCTTGTGTGTGAAAATTCTACTGAACTTGGTCGAGACGATTTAGCCTCAGTTGGGAGTGAGGCTGGCGTGCCTACTGGCCCAGTATTAGATGATACCCCATCGTCTAGAATAGAACTCGTCGCTCCATGTTGACCATCCTCAATGGCGCTTTCTTGGAGAGTTCGAACTTTCCTGAGGTTGTTATCTTGGGTTTGTCCACCCCCGGCAGCCTGAACCTGGGCAACGGGAAATGTTCCCATGACAGGTGATATTGGTGAGTACGGTGGTCCGTGCTCGGAATTGTCTGAAGAGGCTGAGGTCATTCTAGTTGGTACATTATCTCCAGGCATGTCGATGAGTAGGCTTTTGAAATTTTTATTGGGTAGCACATGTCTCTGTGGTACTGGTGAAGAATATCCCGGTGGAGGTGTCTGAGCGATTGTGTCATCACTGTAAGGCATAGGAGTGGCCTGGCGGTTATTCAGCGGGGTTGAGTTTCGGATCGGTAGGTTAACCTGTGGCACTGGGGGTAATCTACCAATCGGGCGAGCAAAAGATTGGCGCTGTATCTCAGTTTCAGCTCTAGCTGCATACAGCCTTTCATGGAGCGTCTGGGATGATGTGATTCCCGCCCGAGATATGACTTGTCCCGAATTATACCACCATGGACCACTTAAGACCCTCTGCAGTGGAAGGTCGTCCTCATCTACAAAAGAACCAGGTGTGATAGCCGTCTCTGAGTGTGGGCGTTTTCTTGAATCTGTTGTCTGAGACATCCACAATGAAGAACTCGGCGGGTGATTGGTCGTGGAGGCTAAGGGTATTGGAGGGCTTGATGGTAGGTTTTGGGACGACTGTGGCGACAAGGAAGATGTGGTATGCATGACATTGCGTATCTGTGCAGCACCCTCAGGCCCAATATTTAATCGGACAATTGAGCTTGCTGGATTGATGTTCATAGGTCGGTTCGGTGTTTTCCTATCCGGCTTTTTAGCGGATTTTCTGCGGCTAAGGATCTGTTGAGCAGCATTCAGGGGAGTCGAATGCATCGGTTCATTCAGTTCCTCGCGCACTGGTACTCTGAATGTACCCGCTCCTGGGTTTCCAACACGGTTGACGAAACAACGATCCTGGCCATTAGCGCTATTAGCACCAGCATTGTGCGGCTGAAGTGAAGGTGAGGAAGAGCCTAACTGGATAGAAGGAGTGCTGCTAGACTGTTCAGTCTCCTCTGTACTAAGAATCCATTTGAACTCGTCCTCACCATTCTCTTCATGCGCCTGGTTAATGGTGGCAAGGTCGTTTTTCCATTCTCCAGCATACTTTGTGTCAATCCCCAATCTCCGCAGAAACCTCCGAGCAGCCAGAAGATCGCTAGCTTTGATCATGAAATGATCAACGGTTGCTCTGTTTTTAGCTTCTCGGAAGTACTGCTTTGAAATGTTTCGAAAGACCAGCTGGCCTGGAACTCTAGACTTCCTCAGAACACTGTTGTCTATTCGAAGGAGCGCTCTCAACTGCTTGACTTGCATTTCATGCAACTGCTGGGCTTCGTCCTCTACCTGCTTCTGGCGACGGGCTGGGCTCTGAATGGCTTCCTCTTGCTGCTGCGGTGTCAGCTCTAACATGTACACCACGCGCGGCCAAGTATAGACTTGAGTCAAATTCTGGATTATTTCCATTTGAATAGCGGGATTAAGGTCTTTCCATTCGACGTGTGTGGGCGCGTGAAGATATTTGTAGTCTTCAACATCGACGGAATGATCCGCGTCTTCCCCGCTATCATCGTCTTCGCTCGACTCCATGTCGCTCCATGGCTCGCTCTGAAACCTACAGGACATAGAAGAGGTTAATTAGTTGATACCCGGTACTAACAGTCTCGAGGCTCTCTGCACTTCTGGCGGCATCACTCACTCGTTTTCACAAGAACCTGAAGAGGCTGTTTCATTGTTTACAGGCGGCATCTCTATAGGCCGGGGCTTGTCAAGCGTAGGGAACGCAGCTGGAGGCGAGTTTGGGTTGTAGTCAATAAACGGCGGCGGCCCTGCAGTTGGTCTCGCGATGAGAGGGATGTGTGGTTGGCGAGGTAGGTCGTCGGGCGTCTCAGAAGTCGCCCTTGACGCACCTCGACGACCCGACGCCTTGTTCCCAATCCAGTCCCCACCGCCATATCGTTCAGGGGGCCGGATGTTGTCTCTCTGCCTCAACCGCATATTGTCAGCAGCTGGAATTCCGTCGCAGACTCAACGATGTTTATATTGCCGAAGTGATATAAACAGTGACTATTTGGTCCTAGCAAATCCGAACCCGGGTCGAAGCTCTTTTCCCTGGCTCCTAGGCAGCAAATAGCAGAGTTAATGAGCTGAGCAAGAAGAAATCAGGCATAGGGAAAGATGACAAGCAAGTTGGCTGCTCGCTTGTAAAAGTAAACAGTGAAGAAAGATGTGAAGAAAGGTCCACTGTTTTGACTGTGAATATTCATCGCCGTGGTGATAGAAAACATAGAAGCAGTCTATATCCTATTTGGTCATAGGAAGATACACGCAAGGTAGCTCGTGTTGAATAGAATTCCCAAAGAGGATTGTTATAACACTAATTCTCACACATAGAGCTGCGGGAACTGAGTGTGTGAATGGTATTGTATATCCAGCAGAGGTAAAGTAACACTGTTTGAAGGGTAAAATAAGAATAATAATAAATACAAGAAGTAATAAAAGAGGCTGCTACTAACTGCAACCTCATACAAAGAAGAAGTAGACGAAGAAGAAGCTAGAAAATGAAAGGAGGGTAGACCCGCAAATATTCAGCGGAAGAGAAAGGAAGAGAAGAATTCGAGCCTCTAATGAACACCGAGCCATGAAATCGTTAAGGGTGGAAAGGGCAAGTTCCGCAAACTTGACACATGCTTGGCCGCCTGAGGGTCTGGCCTTCCTGCGCTAGTGCAAAATGCTGTTGACGTCTTGAAAACAATAACAATGAGAAACAGCGAGTGGAGGCCAAGGAAAGAGCCGGTAGAAAGTCCTGGATGGAAAGATCGTTCCGCGTGTTGCTACTTCTCTAAATGTTGCTTACATCACGGAAGGGTGGAAGAGATGGCCGGCAGAGATCCATAGCCATGGCCTCTCCGTCTGCATTATGGGACTCTTCGGCAACCTGGAAAGACCGTTTCCTTGAGAGTGCATTGCCAGAATTCAGCAACCCACTGGTTCCATGGTTGTCTAGCGTGTTCCTGGCAATAGCCCTCTGTGCGTCAAGTATGGGCTCAAAGGCCTTCAGGATATCCACGAAGACAGGGCTAATATTGGTGGACAGTCGTCGGACTTGAATGTGGCTTGACGCTACAGCTGCTCCAGTTTGTAACATTGCCATAAGATATGCGGCGACCACACAGGCTGATCTATCATTTCCTGTATCACAGAAGACCAACACTTTCCTCGTTCTGCCATGTCCCTCCGGCTGGTGAGTCGGACATGGGCAAACATGGTTGTTGATTCGACGGATGATATCGGGGAGTTTAGTGATGAGTTCCTGTGCACTGTCTATTTCGACAAAGTCCGACTCGATCCCCAGTCTGGCCGCTACCCTATCCCCGTTGACCGTCACAGCCTGGATTCGGGTTCGATCCCGAATAGCTAGAAGCAAAGTAATGCCGTTTTTTGCAAGAAACTCTGCATCGCGCATGGCATTGTTTGGGCCCAGATATAGATAGGGCAGGACATCCTGTGCAGTCCGGCGGCGGTCATAGGTCCAGTCCAGGAGATGGATAGGCGGTTTAATCTGTACACCCGAGAACATATTCATAAACTCAGGACAGGCATAAACCCCTGGTGGCAGGTCGTGCTTGATAGGTATAGCTAACGGGCATTTTTCAGCGATTTCCATAGCCGAGTGAACGCAGTCTGATATATTATTCAACCCGGCATTGCTATATTCCTGGTTAGGAATATAGTACGGAACTGAAGCCATGTCACTGCTGCAAAAGGCCAGAAATATCTCTCTTCAGGGCCGTATGAACCGGTATTGGATGTAAAAGCAGAATGTTATATCAGTACTCCGTAAAAAGACATGGAAAAGTGAGGGATGGAGAGAATATTATGTATGCGGGTGTTTGTTGCTGAAGCGATAAACTGACGTCCAACGCGTTTGCTTAATTAGTCGGAAAATAAATGCTGACTAAGCCTGGCGTACCCCTTTTTAACCTTGGGAACAACAACCACAACAACAACATCATCACTACAACCAACCACAACTATCAACAATAGTTTCTCTCCTTCTCCCTTGCGAAGATGGTGCTTCAGATACAAGGTACAAAGTTATGCATGGTTGGACCCACGGCATCGATAGTCTAACTCATTTTGTGACCCTTGGTGGCTGGCCGTTGCACAGCATCACCGATTCTAGTTTAAGTTAACCTCCTACAATTAGGCTATGGCCATTACCGTCGACCCATAGGCCGCCCGATCATAAGATGGGGTTTGCCCGAACTTTGTGTGTAAGAAGTGTATCTAGGTGAGTGGTTGATAGCTTTACCGAGAGATTTCTCTGGCCGCACAAAGACTAAAGTAGCAAAGAGAGCGGAACGCCTTGCATGATTGCTAGCAAGGGCTTCGACCTGTGAATGGCTGGGAGCTGGGGGAAGACAGGCTGCGAACAGAATGCATTGCCTCAAACCCAAAGCATAAGAGGAAGTGCGAGCGAACCATTTCCGGGCTGATTGCCCAGGTTGAGCTGTCTCAGCTGCATGGATCGACGGAGACTGGAGAGGACGGAAAACAAAAAAAAACTGCGGCCGCTGGATTAATAATTCGCACAGCATTTTGTCTTTCGCTCGTTGCCATTCGGGCGGTGCTGAAGAATATGATTCGCTACATAGGCTTGTCGCTGCGGGGAGCTGAAGTCGAATTATACGAGGCTGGTGCCTGCATCGGGCTAGCTAAGCCGCCATGGAAGATGAGGCTCTGCAGCTCGTGTCTTGCGGCTACTCGAGAGTGAAACCGAGACCACGCCCAAATCCCACAAGGATTTCTGCAGGTCGGCTGGCTTGCCCAATTATGACCTTTGACTACTAGATACGTAATGGAGTGCGAGTGCCCTGGATAGGAACATATATATGTCGTCTGAAGGATCTATTTAGGTGTCTATTTCTATCATATTTGCAGTCTCATCAAACACCGGGGCGGGAAAAGGCGCAGGAAAGGGCTGTATTTGATGTATTAATAGGCCAATGTGAAAGATAGAGGGGCTTGGTTATATAAATTTACGCTTGCCATGCCATGCAACAATAAAAGCCACTCATATTAGAGGAGAAAAAGCCCCTTAATTCAAGACCAGGGGTGTTCGGCGGTGAACGCCTTGCAGCAGGACCATGCCCAGAGAGCCGCAAGGGTGAGGGAGTGGGGACAAAGGAAATATGCAAGAGCAGGAGAATTCGAAATGTAACATTATTAGTGCTGATTTCATGGGGAATTATGGATGCTGAAGTAACCGCCGTAGTTCTCTCATTTCTCGTTGTAGTTCGTCTATTTGTGTGCCTTTGTATTCCAGTTCGCGACGTAGATACGACACCTCATCCCGTAAGGCACGCACCTCAGGAGCTGTCTCATCTTCTGATACATAAG
Source organism: Trichophyton verrucosum HKI 0517 (assembly GCF_000151505.1). NCBI lineage: Eukaryota > Fungi > Ascomycota > Eurotiomycetes > Onygenales > Arthrodermataceae > Trichophyton > Trichophyton verrucosum. The sequence goes on along the minus strand of NW_003315290.1, from coordinate 55,105 downwards.
CGGAAGACGTAGCGGAGTTCCGCTTCCGTTTTGACGGATGGTGCATTGGTAATGAAATGGGGGGTAAAACTCGAGGGTCATTAGCTGCTGCCGGAGCGGTTGCGGGTGCCGATATACCGGCAATAATGATAGTGCTGGTAGAAGTCCGAGAGAGGGGCGGTAAAGTGGTATTATTGAGTGTGAGAGGAATGTCTTCAGACCTGTGAAGACGGCGAATATGTTCCTTCAGGTTCTCCTGCCTGGTGAAACCTTTGCCGGAACTTCGGTTACAGTCAGAATAGGAACACATCAGTTTCTTCCCCTGCGTGTGCATCCGGTGCACTTCTCGCTGATGTCGAAGCAGGCCACCGGAGTACGTGAAGCCCGGTAGCTTTGCGCAATCTGGATCATTGCATTTATACGGTCTATCATGCTTATCCATATGTTTACTAAGTGGAAATATTAGCTTCATGATCAAAAGCAAGAACACAAGAGAGACCAACTTACTTCCATTCACATGGACGGCGAAAGACAGGAGGATTAGTATGACAGTCAGGGTGGTCGCAAAAGATATTTCCGTCCTGGTTTCTTGGAGGATCGTGAGCGCGCTTGACAGCCAATCTCGGCCGTGGTGACGTAGCAGTTGCGGAGACAGGTGAAACCCTTTGAGACATCTTAGTTTCTTCGACTGGAGGTGTGGCCGAGGGCGTCCGGATCTTCCATTCACTTCGTGGAAGCAAATAGTACTCGACTCGCTCAACCATAATATTGTAACTTATTCCCGGGGAAGAAAAAAACACTTTCAACGCATAGTTAAAACAAAGTATTATATAGAATGATTTGGCGGCCGCTGGGGAGATTGATAGATGTGGCCGCAGGAGTAACAGTTGCAGGTACAAAGTTACAAGCGAGCAAGCGAGTATACCCGTTAGTTATATACTTGCAGGTCAACGCCTCGTTCGTATTGCGGCTCAAAATATACGATCGTCTATGCGGCCAGGCTGAACGTGCAAGAAGATCCCTAAGCTCAGTTTCAGCTAATGAAGCGGGATATTCAGTCAGCGCTTGCTCAGAGAGAAAGTGTTTCGTCTCTTCGTTTCCTTGATGGAGTGCTAGCAGTGACTCTAAAGATAGATCGGCTGGAGGCCTTCTTATATAAAATATAGCTGCCTGGTGCTGGACCCGTGATCATACCGACCAGGCAGATGCCATCAGAGGAGGGAATCATCCTCCCCTTTGCGGTGATCCGTGACTCATGACTGGCATCTCGAAGCCAGCCTGAGCCCTCCACAGCAGCCTAGGACTGGTGTTTTGTGCGTCTGCTCCCCTCGCCGTGGCTGTGAAGATGGTTGATGTTGACGAAGAAAAGAAGCAAAAACTGACCTTTTTTGGGCCCAGTGGAGTCACGTGGAAGCTGAAGTTTTCGCGGTCTTTTGCTTCGAGACGTCAGCGAAGGGACGAGACATTTCGCATCTTCGCGGAGAGTTACTCAGAGACAAAGGAAGCCAGGTGGAAGGAATGATAAGAGGGAGCCTATGTCGATGCCTTGAGGCTGACGGGGGAGCCATGATGATATCTACTTAAGGGGCCCTCTATGTGTTGTGTGTTGATGGCTGTCGTGTCAGCCATGACCCGGATCTCTGCCAATGTGCCAGCTATCCCTTCGAATCATATCCAGCTTTAGTTGATGGTGAGCTGTCTCTCTTTGAATGGGCACTTCACTCCCAGAGATGAAGCTACCTCTGAGGGAGAACGGATAAGATGCTTCGACAGGCAGAATTTTTTTCGGCCAGCCACCGATGATGCAGACACGGGTATATACAAGGCATCAACATATGCACAAAGCCTCAGTATTATCCCTCTGCTCGACTGCCAGTTCCGCCGGGCGAAACACGTTGCCGCGTGATGGCCAATGATCCTCTCGGCGGACTCATTCGCGTTCGAGTGCGTCACAGCCACGTCGGCAAGGACACCTTGGCCCGTTTGTCTATCCACTCGCATAGGGGAGCTCATGTAAACTCACATCCTGAAGACGAAACATCGATTCGAGAGATGCACACGCCTCGCATGGATGCCTGGCTGCTAGTCACGGGGCATTTCGCCTAAAGTATCGATGACTCTTTACCTGTTGTTGGCTGATACCTTTGAATCACCTGGAATCCGCTAGTTAACCGCCCGTCCTCTTTTCAACTATTAAGGGCCATCTTTTGCCCGGAGTGGACTCCGAGACGGCGTCTGTAGCCGAAGGCTCTTGCCACCGTATCTGCCCTGCATGACCCCCAGCGCCGGGACATCCATTTTTTGTTGCCAGAAAGCTTGGTATATTACCCAACCTGTGGGGCTAGTATAGCTCAGGCCTTACTTTTCAGGCCATCATTCGTGGTGATCCATGTCTGACATGCTATCCTGTAGCTATTATTCTCCTTAATATTGATTGTCCAAGCTGGCTGTCTCTCCAACTAATCAACCTAATAACCATGTCAGCCTCTTGGTATCTAGGAAGCTAACTGTCTGCCCCTGTGCACTTCCAGGCTAGATAAACTGGCAATACAGCTTCATAGCTTTTGCCTTTACATGACCTCACTCTTAATAAACCTGTAAACCAACCCCATGTAGCTCTCCCTCTCATTTTTCTTTCATCTCTTCTTCCATCCCGTCCTCCTTGTTTACCTTGGGTCCTGCAGGGGCTGCCCAGGGCACCCATATGCTTACTCATCCGGAATATCTTTCTGCCGAGGCTCGCTTTTTGTTAGGTCCTGCCCTTTTGGCAAGTTTATTTAGTTGCGCCAGAAGCTGGTTTGATATCGACGAAGCGATGAACCCAGCCCAAAACCCAACCGCAGCACCAGGAACACCATCGCCGCCACCGCAGTCTCTCCAGCTCGCTCCAGTCGCCGTCAGCCGCGCTCTCTTCTCTCTCCGGCACAGCTCGTCCCTAGCTTATAGTTCTGCGCTGCGGCTTCTGCCCCCTTGACCGCCCAAGCTGCCGTGGCCGCCTCCCCTTGCGACTTGAGACTATTGCTTGCACCCCACACTATCTTGCGGCGTGTCCTCACATCGACCATCAGAGACGCAAGGGAATACAGCTAAAGTGACCTTTGATACAGGGGCCTCCGGCCTTCGAAATTGCCAAC